>NW_011889282.1:195075-206181 GCF_000151845.1 Pteropus vampyrus | reverse complement strand
CTGGGCCCGCCTCTGTATGGCCCCTTCCTTGTCACGCAGTTTGCAGCCACCACCTGCGGCCCGATGACTCAGGCTCGGCTGCTTTCTCTCTGCTGGTCTCGTTACCGGGCCCTGCGTGCCCGTGCCCAGCACACGCACCACGCTGCCCAGGCTTTCTCCTTGTGACCCCCGGAAGAGCCAGCGCTGCCTCGGGGAGTCGGGGGCACCAGCGAGCGTGGGGCACCCTCAGGCCCCTCCCAGGCCCTCGCGTCCTAGTCGGCGGACGCGTCCAGGCGGGGTCCGGCTTCGCCGCACCAGGAGCTGCTGGTATTCCTGGAGATGCCGCACGTCGAGCCTGTTTCCTGGGGGACACCCCGGCACTCCGCTGCTCACTGCGGCCGGGGAAGTACGGGGGCCTGTGGGGCCTGCTGCCACGCGTCCTGCCCGCACAGGCTCGTGGTAAACCGACTTCATGCCGTCTGAGGAGCAAAGGGCACCTGTCATTAATTTGCTAGTGACTGTTTCTCACGTTTCTGTTATGCACGTGGATGGCACCTTAAAACGCTTTGCCTGTTACTCAGCAGGCTCACAGCAGGCCTAGGGGGTTTTGCTTTGCTCGGTTCGCTTTAGCCGCCCAGAGCCCCGCAGACTGACTGACTCCGTGGCCGGTGCGTAAACAGTGCTTCTCTCGTTTTCAGATTACTCCAAAGGTTTCGGTGGCAAGTATGGCATCGACAAGGACAAGGTGGACAAAAGCGCTGTCGGCTTTGAATATCAAGGCAAAACGGAGAAGCACGAGTCCCAGAAAGGTGGTTTCGGTTTTCTCTTCGCCTGCGGGCGCTGCTAACGGGATAGGTGCTCGCGGGAGTGGAAACCAGACCGTAGCCTGCCACCCAGCGTGGTGTCTCCGCGGTTAAACGCACAGCTGTAAGACAGCTAAACACCGCTGTTCAATGAGGAAGCATCTTCACACCTTCTGGGGCCTTCGCACCCCAGGAGTGTCACTTCTGACAGCCGTGCGTGGCATGTCTGTTTGTAAATGGTGGCACTGTGGTGGCTCATTAGTGCTGATTTTAAGCTGCGGGCCTTGGAGCTTTTGATGTGGGATGCTGTCTGTGTTGATTCACGATACTGAGATCATAGGTTAGGTTTCTCTCCAAACGTCCTATATAAGGTCCTCTTAATATGACCCAAAGTTTTACCAAAGGTCTGGGAGAGAAAGGTCGGGTTTGGCCAGTCGCTTGTGTTCACTGCATTGGAAACGTGCTTTCTGCCTGTCACCCAAGCTGCCCATTAATTCCGGATTGTGGCCTTCGTTCGTGCAGACTACGTGAAAGGGTTTGGAGGGAAATTCGGTGTGCAGACAGACAGACAAGACAAGTGTGCTCTGGGCTGGGATCACCAGGAGAAGCTGCAGCTGCATGAGTCCCAGAAAGGTGCGGCCCCTCCCGTCCGGTCCCCTCCCGTCCCCTCCCGTCCCCTCTGGTCCCGTCCCATCCCCAGGGGCGTTTCCGGGGGGCCGGGTCTCGTGCCCGGGTCCCTTAACTTGCCACTCTCTCGCTGTGCTTGTGTGGCAGCAGCGTCGTCTTGTCTTCGTTGTTTGGGGTTGTCCTCAGGGCAGCCTGTCCTGCTTACGAAGCCGCCATTGCTGGCGGCATTTCTGGGAGAACTGTTTTCCGCCCTCACGGTGCAGCCCCAGGGGTGACGGTGTCCCTACCCCAGGGACTCTCGTGGATAATGTGCCCACCGAGAGGGTGCCCTGGCCCCAGGCAGAGCAGCGTGCGGGAGGGGAGGCCTCTAGTGTGCCGCAGACGCACGCCACCCGCAGCCGGCAGCCGGGGGTGGGACTGACCGCTGCGGTGGAAGGCCGTGTGTGACTGTCTCTCTTCACGTGCACAGAGATGTGCTGTCTCGTCTGCAGCCCGGGTAGGACCCGAGACAGACCTCGGAGCATGGACTGGCTTTGCTGAGTTATTTCAGTACAGTTCCCAGCTAACCTGTTTTCAGATCTGGACTGAAGTGTCTGGATTTTAAGTGTGTTCTCTAACCTTCCGCGCGCACCCTTGACTGCCTGTGACGCCGGCAGCTGGCTCCGTAGCCCCGAGCCGGGGAGCGCGCCCGCCGCCTCTGAAGCACGTGCCTGACTCCTTCCTGCACGTGCTCGTTCTGGTCTAACCGACCTGCGTTTCCTCCTGGTGTCTTGTCCACTGTCGCTTGTGGATTTTCAGATTGTGAGGCTGGTTTCGGAGGCAGATTTGGTGTTCAGTCCGAGAGGCAGGACGCCTGCGCTGTGGGGTTTGATCACGAGGAGGGACCGGCCAAGCACCAGTCTCAGCAAGGCACAGGTGCTCACCAGTCCTCCCCCAGCAGCCACTTCTAGCACAGACTTCAGGGCTCAGCCTTCCAAGTCACCCGGGACAGCCAAGTCGGGACACTTGGCGTTTTGGACCCAGCTTGTTGGTGGAGCGATACTAACTCGCACCCCCTCTTCCCCCGTTCATTTTTCCCCTCATAAGCTTTGGGATTTGTGTTGGGTGAAACGTGGTTGTAGTTGGCAGGTGATGTCACTCGAGACCCCTACTGCGGCCAGTTTCTGGAATGGGGCGTCTGGTCTCCCAGCAGCCTTTGCAGGAGGTCTTGCTATTGACCGTGACTTCCGTGAGGAACAGACTAAGCCGCTTTACTGCCTCCGAGGTGGGAGACGTGTTGGGTTCAGTCAGACCGCTGGCCTTCAGCCCCAGGCGTGGCAGTGAGGGGCACATACGGTGTCTGTCTCATTCGCGGTGGTGTGTTTTGGCTCGGGGTGGGAGCTGCTTTTGTTAATCATTTTTTTTTTTGATGACGTCATCTATGCATAACTTCACATAGAGCCGAGCGGTGTGTCCATAAAGCTAAAAAGAGACAGGAAATCTTCAGGGTTACATGTCGGTTGTCTCACAGGTAAACGCGTTTTTCCTTAGAGCAGTTGTTTAACTACTGTCAAAATTCGGACTTGGGTGTTAGAACCCGACACGCGAGTGAAAGACGAGTGGCGTCTTGTCCCCCCGTACTGCGTGACAGTGTGACCGTTAGCTAGATCTGTGTCGCTGTGATATGAGTGTTTGGCTGGCAGAATTTCCCCAAGGAATTTTTTTTTTCTTTTAAAAAGCAAGAGAAACGTAGCAGTTGAGCCTCTCAGTAGCGCTCTGCACGGCAGGGCCGCGGGGGCCGGGGGAGCCCGTGCTGTGAGTGGCGCTCTGCGGGGCTCTGCGTCCCCTCGGTTCACCGCTGTCCCTTGGGAGGACGTGGGAAGCATGCGCGCGCCCCTCTGCCCGCCCTGCCTGAACTCGGTGGGAGCAGAACCCGCCTTGCAAGGAAGGGCTCGTCGCTTGGGGCTTCTCGTTTCTTTTGCTCGGGGCGTGTTTTCCGGGCGTCTCGGGCCCTTTGGCCTGCGTCCCTGTGGGCACCGCGCCCGTCCTCGCCCTGAGGTACGTGCTGTGTCCTGCTGCATTTCAGACTACGCCAAAGGCTTCGGCGGGAAGTACGGCGTGCAGAAGGACCGCATGGACAAGGTGAGCGCGTCGCGCCCTGGGGCTCGCATCTCCCCCCTCCCCGGTCGGTCCGGGAAGTCGCAGAGCTCTTGGTGTCACTGTGCGGTCCCGTGGGTGGCCTCAGATGGACGGACATTTGAGTCAGATGTGTGTCCTTCTCCCCGTGGCAGTGAGGCAGCTCACATGTGTGCCAGGCTTCTTCTGGTATGTCACGGGTCCCCTGTCCTGTCCCCCTACAGCCGTGCCGTGAGGCTGATACTGTCCGTGTCCCATTTTAGCGCTGCCTCGTTAACCCTGAGAGCCACACGTCCCCTCTGCCTCTCTGTCACCCGCCCCCCCTCCCCAGCCCCATGTCATACAGCAGGGAAGCCTGGGCCTTAGGTGCAGGAGCTGCCTGGGTCTCGGTGTTGTCCATTCTGTGGGTTTGGACAGCGGTACAGTGACAAGTATGCCATGTAGTGTCCTGCAGATCAGCCTCACGGCCCTAGAAATCCTATCTCCGCCTATCTGCCCCCATCTGTGGATAGTTTATTCTGATCCCGACACGTGTGACCACGAGCACATGTGCGTCCTAAGCTGGTCGTGCCTCAGTTAATTTGGAAAACGGAAGAGGAATGAGACCTCTGGGCTCCCTGGTCGGTCCTTTCGGGGGACGGGCGGGCCTCAGTGTGCGCGTAGGGAGATGCCATCACAGGGCACGGAAGAGAAGGCCGCTCTCCCGACCGGGCCTCTCCTGTCTTGGTAGAACGCTGCCACCTTTGAGGATGTCGCCAAGGTGTCCTCCACGTATCAGAAGACGATCCCGGTCGAAGCAGGTACGTCCCAGCAGACACAGAGGCGTGGAGTCGCTGGGGGGTGGGGGTGGGGGTCCCCACGCACCGCGGAGCCCCCAGGAAAACGCTGGAGCAGAGGGGTAGTGGGCAGAGTGTGTTCTCGGGAAAGAGTTAGCCACTCTTTCGAAGGACGGTTCCGCAGGAGTTCAGGGCGCCTTTTGGGGGTCTGTTTTGGGGGTGCTCCCCAGTGCAGAGCTGGGTTAAGGGCACGTCCACCGGCACCAGATCCTAGGAGTGTCCTGTGTCCTGCGGCCCTGTTGGCCCAGGTGAGCCCAATGGCAAGGCCAAGGTCTGAGGAACGTGTTCTGACGCCTGCGCCGGAGCCAGCGCACGTGCGCCTTTTCCCAGTGACGGCTGGCGGGGCAGCTCACAGTCCCTCCTTGCAGGTGGCCGCTGCGTGTACAGGCAGCCTGCAGTCCAGGGGTCTGCAGAGCACATCGTTCCATTCCGGGGGCCCCGCCCCAAAGAGCACAGTTTCGTTGGGGAAAACGTATATGGGATAGAAAGTGGCAAATTGAAACTACGAAGCAGAGTCACCTTTTGTTTGCTGGAGGTGTGGACAGGGGTGGGGGGCAGCGGTTCTGACTCCCTGGTCTCAGGACACTTCATGCCTGAGAGTCATCAAGGACCCCCAAGAACTCCCGTTGGGGTGGTTTATGTTATGTCCGATCTTTACTAGGTTAGAATTTAAACAGGCTTTAAAGCGATACTAATTCATTTGAAAATGATAAAACCATCACGTGTTAATCATATGTTTTAAGAAAACAACTTTTCAAAACAAAAAAGTGCAGGAGGGCGGCATCATTTTGCATTTCTGTAAATCTCAATGCGAGACAGTTGCATTGTTGGAGCTGCTTCTGCAGTCAGTCTCTTGTGACAAATCAGGTTGTTTAGGAAGAAAATCTGGCCTCGCCCAGATCCGCAGTTGGCGCAGAGAGGAGTGTTCTCACGGCCATCGGCGTCGATGCCCGCAGCTGGTGCCCTAGTGGTTTTCTGGTCAGGCTCCCTGCAGAGCACGGTTCGCACACGCACTGGGCATCCGGGACATCCTGGATCCCTGAGTTACGCCGATGCCCCGGATGTGGAACTTCATTTCTTTATACGTTACCCAGATAACGGCGTGCGTTAATATTGTCGTCGGTCTCATCACAGAGTCTTTAAGTAAAATTGGGAAATTATGCTCGTAGTGCTTGACCCGAGTTTTCCCACGTTCTCTTTGGACCTGAAAGCCACGTCGCCCCACTGACGCTGCGGTTCTTCTGTCCGTCCGGGAGAGGACGCTTGCCACTGACCCAGACGTGCATAAGTCAGGGCGTTCGGCGTGCAGCTCGGCCGGTCAGGCAGGTTCTTCCTCGAGACGATGCCGGCCTTGCATTCAGCACACTGAACGTGAAGAGATGCATATGCAGGGGCTGAAGTTTTCTAGAAATCAGTGCTTTCTGCCGTTCTATCAAAAGAATCCCTACAGAAAATTGTTTTGTTTTGTTTTTTTGCCTCCTGAGTGTGTGGCGGTAAAGAATAGTGATGTTTGGAATGTAGAAAACACCAGATACGAGGCTTGTGACATTCGTCGGTCCTGCTGGCGGCAGCAGACAGAAGGGCACGAGCTGGCTCGTGGGGGTGGGCCCAGCCGGGCGGGCTCCCTGGTCACCCGGTGTGGGGCTGCGGTCCGGGCAGGCGGTGGTGTCTGATGTCGGACGTGAACCTCTCCTACCCCCAGTCAACAGCAAAACCAGCAACATCAGAGCGAACTTCGAGAACCTCGCTAAGGAGAAGGAACAGGAAGATCGGCGGAGGGCGGAGGCGGAGAGGGCGCAGAGGATGGCGAGGGAGAGGCGGGAGCAGGAGGAGGCCCGGAGACAGCTGGAGGTGAGCGCGGGCCGCCCGCCGCCCCCCGCGGATGCGCGCCCCGGGCGTCGGGGTCGGCTCCCTGCTCCCCAGGTCTGGAAGGTTCTTGGTGGAAAACACATAGGACTCAGGGTCAAGGCCATGCTCTTAGGACTAACTTTAGCCACACGTATGGTCTCCTGACCGCCAGATGCAAGGCAGTTGACCTTGCTGTTCAGTGCTGGTGACTTTGAGCCTCTGTGCCGCCATCACCGACCTGTCAGATTCTCTGTTGCCCTCCTCCCCGCGCCGAGCTCCAGATGTTTCCCCAGCGGTCTGCGCTCCCGCCACCCCTCAGCCGTGCTCTTCCTGGGGGGAGGTGGGGTACGGGGCGGGGGGCCCGTGGAGCGATCGGCTTTCCTCTGCAGCCTCTGCTGTCGCCCGGGCCTGCTGCTCTTCTATGGGACGCTACTGTTTTCCCACTGGAGAAGCGAGGGACGGGCTGTGGGGCGTGGGCGGGGACTCGCCCTCCTAATGCTCCGGGTGGGCTGTGTATGTGATGGACGGTCTGTTTCTCTCAATTGCTGACTGGGCACCTGGGCACCTGGGCACATCCTCTGTCCTCTGTGAAACGGAGCGGAGTCTGAAGCATCGCTTATGCTGTTCGTAAGCTGCAGAGCTTTACTCAACTCAGTGCACGTTTCCTTGCCAAAATCAGGGCGGGGGCCCTGAGAGCCCCATCGAGGGGACAGGGTGGCTGAGCAAATGATATGCCACGGGCAGAAGCGAATTTCCTGAGCCCCAGTACACAGTCATGCGCTGCTTAGTGACAGGATGCATTCTGAGAAATATGTCGGTGGGCGGCTTTGGCCTTGTGCAGACATCTCAGAGGGCAGGTACATGCACCTGGATGGAGCGCACACCTGGGCTGCGTGGCACACCTGAGCGGTAGGTATGTGCACCACTGGCATACATCTGATCCAGCATTGGCCGAACGGTTGTTGTGCGGCTCAGGACTATATGTTTTGTCACGTGCTCTGACGTAGGAATAATGAATTTATATAATTACCACGTTTCAGATTGCTAGAAACATTTGAAGGTCTCTCTCCTTTACGGTTTTTGCTGAGATGCCTGTTAGTTTTCTGTTCAGCACGCACACAAGCCCGCGGTGAGGCGTCTTTTCCCGCTCTTTGGTCTTTCGGAATAGTTAATGCCTTCCCCCTTGTACGCCTCCGGCTTTTAGCTCCGGCCCCCGAGCCCTGTCAGCATCCAAACGTTGCCCAATGATTGGGCTGCGTGAGAAGGAAAAGGCTCGGGCACCCCGACCTAGCTTCCTTTTGTGGTTCCCGTGCTGTCCCTTCCTCTGTGTCGTCCGTCTGTGTCCAGCCCCTGCCACCCCTTGCCTCGGCCTCTCTACACTGAGTGATCCTCGGCCGGCACAGCACCGCTCACAATAGAGCACGCGTCCAGAAGTGGGAGCCCGGCACGGGCCCCCAGAAGCTTGGCTGTCCCCTCCTGGTGGCCTGCCACTGAGGAGTCCCTCTGTACCCAGCCGGATGCGAGAGGGGCTGTCACAGAGCAGCAGGCTTCCTGGGTGCCCAGTCCAGGCGCAGCCCCTTTAAGAGAACATCCCTCCCCACGGTGTCCAGCCCACGCCGGTTCCGGGCGCGCGTGAACTTGGGACTGTCAGGGTGGTGCAGGACAGGCAGAGAGCCACACGGGTGCACAGCCGTGCTTAGGGCTCAGGAGCTGGACGGTTTTCTTTGCCAGGTTCCCATGGTCCCCGTTAGAGAGGCAGCCTGGCCGGGGGGAGGGTGCGTCCCGGCTCTGCAGCCCGGTGCCTGTCCACTTACCACTGGGGAACCTCGCTTTGCTCAGCTGTCACGTGGGGAAAAACCCACCCTTCCAGGCCATCGCCCCGGTTCCTATGACTGCTGCATCAAATGACCACAGTTTAGTGGCTTAGAACAGCATGGCTTCGTTATCCTACGGTTCTGACAGGTGACAGGTGCCCGCTAGGGCCTCCAGGGGAGAACCTGTTCCCGGGCCCTTTCCAGCCTCAGAGGGGCCCCCAGTCTGCTCGTGGCCCCTTCCAGCCCCTGCTTTAGTCGGCTCATCTAATCTGAACTTCCTCATGTTTGCAGTCCCTTTACCGTGGAGGTCACAGTCACAAGATACGGGATCGGGACAGCTACTTCTTTGACGATGTTGCTCTCTCCATCACAGTCCGCCCTCTGGCCCCCAAAGGTCCATGCTCGCCTAGGTGCAAAATACGTGCACCCCATTTTAGGGTCCCCAAAAATCTCTATTACAGCAGCAGCTCAGATCTAGATCTCATCGCCTCTGTCACTGAGTCTGGATGAGACGGGGCCACCCTCGGGGGTGGTGCTGTCGCCTTCCTGACCCTGCAGCTGCGTGGGCCTGTGGCACGTGTGGGGGCGGCCGGGGGACTGGGCCGCCGAGGGCTGTGTGTGGAGGACGCTTGACGGACCGCGACCTTCACCGCACGGCGAACTTGCTCCCCTGGTGCTTGACCTCGGTGCTGGCGCTTTCTCTCCCGTCCGCCTGAGGGTGCTTCAGGCCTGGCTGCCGCCCTCCAGCGCGCGGTTGGGAACCCAGGTGGCCTGGCTGCGTTCCGATGGCGGCTCGTTCTCAGTTACAGGAGCAAGCCAGAGCCCAGAAGCACACCCCGCCGGCGTCCCCCACCCCGCAGCCGGCCCAGGACAGGCCGCCTTCCAGCCCCGTCTACGAGGTGGGTGTCGCCGTTCAGTGTGCACGAGTCTCCGACTCTCCAGGGACACCCTCGCCAGCTCGGTGCCCCCTGTGGACAGAGGGGGCTCCCCCTGCCGCTCTGTTTGGCGCCTGTCGAGAGGGCGGCCCGGGGAGGCGCCCTCAGTGCTGGGGGACACAGCGCACGTCAAGCGTCTTGGCCTCCACGGCCCCTGGCTGGGCTTCCTGCTCGAGGGGCCCCTTCCTCACCCAGCCTGCTGTCCCCCACTGCGGCCTCCTGACGCCGCACGTCAGACGCGTTCTGGGCTGCATCTCGCTGATTGTCTTGCTGTGACCAGACTGCACACCCTCCTAGAACCCGCCCCTTGGCTCCAGCTGTCACTCACTCTCCGTGACACCGTACTGCACTGGCCCCGCTCAGCTCTCTCCCGTCCCTCAGCCCCTGTGGGACACTGCGTTGTCTCGAGGCTGCCCTTGGCCTTTCTCCTCACTCCCATCATCATTGCGTTGTGACCAGCCGTCTGCGCCCCAAGACCTGCCCACTCAGATCCCCACCTGCTCCTGATGGGAGCTGCCCGCCCCGCCCCCCTCACTCCGCCTCAGCGTCTGGGGTCTCCCGCACGGGCTGCGCATCTGCCAGCACCGTCCACGCCCACGCCCACTCAGGACCCAGATCTCGTCCCCTCTCTGTCCCCGGAGTCACTATCCTGGGTCACACACCTGTCTTCTTTCACCTGGAAGCCATCACTCACAGATCACTGAGTCACAAGGGACAGACACTGACTCCGCCCACCTGAGGTGTAAAGAGGCCGAGGATCCGCAGAGACTGGGGCGGGGCAGTGGGCCTGGGCCTCGGGGCGGCCCCCGGTCACCTCCCCACCAGGGCCTGCCCTTGAGCTGCTGTGTCCCTCCAGACACCTGGCCTCGTAGCGCATAATCCAATGGAAAGGGGGCCCGAGCTATTCCCTTGTCATGTCTCACAGTTGGGCCAGTCACTGCAAAGTCACTGCGAAGTCCGAGATGACGTGCTGTCCCCGGTGGTGGTGGGGGGTGGGGGGGTCCTGTGATTGGCAGCCCGGCAGACCACGGGGTGCAGAGCGGGCGGAGGTGCTGTGCCAGAAGGTAGGACAGGGTGGTGCGGGGAGCCCGGCACATACCCCACACCGTGACCCAGCCCCGAGTCCTCCAGTCCGCTCCCTCGGCATCCGGGGAGACTTGTCCGGAGGAGACGGGGCCCGTGGCCTTGCAGTCCAGCCGTGAGCGTGCCGCGCGCCCCACAGGTCAGCAGGTGGTGCTCTTGTCCCAGGGCTGTTTCCTCAGCCCCAGCTGGGCCTGGAAGGTGGTTCGTGTCAGTGACCCGGTGCGGGCCGTGTGAAACGTCTCGCTGCCTCTTCCCAGGACGCGGCCTCGTTCAAAGCCGAGCCGAGCTGCAGAGCCCCCACAAGCCAGCCCGAGCCTGTGTACAGCAGGGAGGCCGCCGACTACCGCGAGGCTGGCGGTCAGCAGGGCCTGGCCTACGCCCCTGAGGCTGTCTACGAAACCACGGAGGCCCCGGGCCACTACCAGGGAGGTAAGCGGATCTCCTGCGTCGCTCCTGGACTGCGCGCCCATAAATTTCACTGTCTCTGTTCCTCCGAAAATTGCCTCCTGTTCCTGTTGACTGGCCTGTCCCCCTCGTGGGTGCCCGCAAGGTCTTCGTCTCCTGCCAGGACAGGTTCTGGACACCAGGGGCCTTGGCACGGCCTCCTGTAGGGTTCCAGGAGGCTCCCTGCTTGTTCTGGGGTCGCTGGGCAGGGGCTGGGAAGGGAGCGGCTCGTGCTGTTCTCTGAAGCGGAGCCTCAGGGCGTCTCCAGTGTGGGGAGCCCAGCTCCAGGAGACCAGGCGCGTGGGTCTGCAAAGATGGTTTTGGACCCCGAGGTCCGAGAGCTGGTTGGTGGGGCGGGCGCTCCCGGCCTCTCGCCGACGGAGATGCGGGTCCCTTCCACACACCCGGCAGGCCGAGCGCGGGCGCCTCTCTCGGGGTGGCGGGGATGCTGGCGTCTGCAGAGCTCACGCCTTCTCCCGGCCTTGGCGTGAGGCGTGCGGTCAGCTGTCTCCACTCGCCATTCACTTACCACGAGACAACCCTAAAAGTGCTAAGTATTTAAGCTTTAAAAATGTTACTCTGAGCGGTCACCGTACCGGTCAGGATAACCGTAGTTGCTGGG
>NW_011889282.1:193329-194540 GCF_000151845.1 Pteropus vampyrus | reverse complement strand
GTCTACGAAACCACGGAGGCCCCGGGCCACTACCAGGGAGGTAAGCGGATCTCCTGCGTCGCTCCTGGACTGCGCGCCCATAAATTTCACTGTCTCTGTTCCTCCGAAAATTGCCTCCTGTTCCTGTTGACTGGCCTGTCCCCCTCGTGGGTGCCCGCAAGATCTTCGTCTCCTGCCAGGACAGGTTCTGGACACCAGGGGCCTTGGCACGGCCTCCTGTAGGGTTCCAGGAGGCTCCCTGCTTGTTCTGGGGTCGCTGGGCAGGGGCTGAGAAGGGAGCGGCTCGTGCTGTTCTCTGAAGCGGAGCCTCGGGGCGTCTCCAGTGTGGGGAGCCCAGGTCCAGGAGACCAGGCGCGTGGGTCTGCAAAGATGGTTTTGGACCCCGAGGTCCGAGAGCTGGTTGGTGGGGCGGGCACTCCCGGCCTCTCGCCAACGGAGGTGCGGGTCCCTTCCACACACCCGGCAGGCCGAGCGCAGGCGCCTCTCTCGGGGTGGCGGGGATGCTGGCGTCTGCAGAGCTCACGCCTTCTCCCGGCCTTGGCGTGAGACGTGCGGTCAGCTGTCTCCACTCGCCATTCACTTACCACGAGACAACCCTAAAAGTGCTAAGTATTTAAGCTTTAAAGATGTTACTCTGAGCGGTCACCGTACCGGTCAGGATAACCGTAGTTGCTGGGTGGTGTCAGAGTTGGAGGCGGTGGATTTGCTGCTGTTGCTGAAGGTGCCTCGCATCCCACAGTCACCTGCCCGATGCCCAGGGCTCCCGGCCAGGGGTCTTCCCTGTACCCCAGCCTTGGGGGTTCGTCAGCCACGCATGAACGTGGCTGTGCCCTCGTGGGCCTTGTCTCGGTCTGTTTTCAGAGGAGAACACCTACGACGAGTATGAGAATGACCTGGGCATCACGGCCATCGCCCTGTACGACTACCAGGCCGGTGAGGAGCCAGGACGCGCGGCCCACGGGAGGGGAGGGCTGGGGGCTCCCGCTCTGCGCCCTTCGCCAGCTCGCCTCCTAGGGTCCGACTCAGCGTGGCGGTTCAAAAAAGTCGTTTTAGACTTATGGACGTTTCATCTCTGTCTCGACACAGACACACACGCGCATACACATACACAGACACGCACGCACAAACACGTACAAACACACAGACAGATAAATGCAGACACACACACGCGCACACACAGACGCAGACACAGAGACATGCACGCACACACA
>NW_011889282.1:179214-190434 GCF_000151845.1 Pteropus vampyrus | reverse complement strand
CGTCCGGGGCCCGGTGGCTGGCGGGCGTCCCCGCTCCCGCGGGGCAGCGGTGCGTCCTGTGCTTCGCCACAGTCCGGTCGGGTTTATACGCAGTTACTGTATCTGAATTTCTGTAGCACATCTCATAGGTATGATTTTTTTAAATTAAATATTCAAAATAAACCTTTTTTGATCCACGTGCTGCTCGCTTTGGCGTTTGGTCGACGTGACGACAGCTCTCCTGAGGGCGCTGTGGCGTCACTGCCCCGACCCCGGCCATGACCCCTTCCTCCCTGGCTCTGACAGGCTGAGGCACCGCTGGGGGAGGGACATGTTTCGCTCCTGCCATCGGTCTTTGCGCCCAGGTCCAAGCGAAGCAGGCCGTGCTCCGTCGGAAGCAGTTTCTCCAACGAGCCCTTGGCGGCCGCTTGGCTCCGGGCGCCCTGCGGGGAGACCTGCCCGCCTAGCCGGGCGCAGCCAGGGAACGCGCGGGCCGTGGTGGGGACCCGGCGGGACTGACCACTTCGCCATGTCCAGGTCACGCAGCTGGACGGGCCTCGCTCCTGCTCAGGTGCTTTTTTGCCTTGGAGCCCGACGGCGGGGGCCGGCGCTGCCCCCAGTTGGCTCCCACTCTCCCTGCTGCTGAGGGGCCTTCTGGAAAAGCTGCTCTCACCATCCCAGAAGAAATGGGGACGATGCAGACCGCAGACACACGGTCCAGATTACCGCATGCTTCTCTTTACAGGGGCTGGGTATCGGCCACGGCCACCACCGGCCAGCACTGTAGGGACAGGCCCGGAACCCCGAGTCCCGGCTGTGGCTGCCTTCCTGATCCTGTCACCCTGCAGGCTGTGTCCTGCAGGTCCTCTCCGCTGCCCCCAGGGCCCTGTGCCCTCTCAGGCCAGCCTCCAGGGGACACTGGGCAGCCTCCAGCCCCCTCCATGGGCCTGGCTTTGGCCCTTGCCCGGGGGCTGCCTGGACCCTCAGGCAGGCATGGCTGTGACCTCTTTCTCGAAGTAAAAGCGAAGAAGGGTCCCCAGTGAGTCAGCGAGGCTTCACCCAGAGTTAGGGTGGCCCTCTTCCCCCCCCCGCCTTAAAATTCAGGAATTACGAAGTTGTCAGCGGCCATGGCCCATCTCCCTGCTGGTCTCGCTTTCACAGGCCCGTTTCTGAGCGGGATGTGGTGGGCGCTAGCCAGTGGCTCTGGGCTTGTCTGCAGGAGCTGGGACCGGGGCGGGCGGGATTGCTGGGTTCCCTGGGCTCATTCTCTGCCTGACAGGGCCCCCCACGAACCTTCTGGTTGTGCTGACCTGACCCTACCCCCAGGGACGCCTTCAAGCCTGGAGGCAGCAGATCCCCGTGTCCCCTCGACAGTGCCCCCCCCTCGTGCTGTCCCTTTGGCAGCTCTGCTCTCGGGGTCAAAGCCTGAGAGTGACCCCGCTCCCCTCCCAGGACACTGGGACACGCCCTACGCTTGAGGTGTGGGGCCGGAGTCCGAAGTTGGGCCTGTCCCACATGCAATTACATGGGGCGGGGCTGCCCTCCAGGCGAGGCCGCGGCCTCCTTGGAGGAGGCTGGTCCTGTAGAAATGGGACAGGGAGCTTCCCCACGACAGGGTGGGGTACAGCATGTGACAAAGGCATGAGGATGTGCAGAAAGGCCCTGTTGGCCCAGAGCCCTGCCTGTGACCATGGTAGGGACGAGGGCGTGGCAGAGGCTCAGCAGGGACGAACACATCTTGGCCCATCTGTGTGTCTTGACCACGCGTGGCCGGGCAGCCCGCAGCCTGCAGTCCCGGCTCCCTAACCTCACCCGCTCTCCTTTCAGATGGGCGGCTCCGACGGGACCCGCTACCCCCTTCCGTCAGGGGTCAGAGTCCCCGCCCCGTGGAGTGCAGAGCGAGCCGGGGGATGCCTAGCTGGGCAGCTTCTCTGCTGATGCTCCAGACGGGGACGGGGACTTTGTGGCATGCTGGGAGCAGCCTCTTTGGGCAGTGCGGGTATCGCGGAGTGGGCTGTGCCTGGTCAGTGCACTTGGTTCTGGAAGGTCCGCCGGGGCTTCCTGGGCCCGGACGACATCCTGGGAGAGTGGAAGTTGCCAGCGGTAGTCGAGTGCCTGGTGCTGGGCACTGGGGAGCCGCCACGGGAGGTGAGTGAGTCACTGCGTGTGATTTCCATTGTGGGGCAGGGCCACAGTGGAGGCTGTGACAGGTGTGGCCCTGGAGGATGGGACCCCCGGTCTGCTGCTCCGCCCGGACCTGCCGCTCCGCCCGGACCTGCCGCATGGAGTGTGCCTGCGCTTTGACATTGTCACCGCCCGCCTGACCTGCTCCGGCGTCTCCATCTGAGAGAAAACAGTAACCTTTCCCCAGTCGGGGCTCCCCGGAGTCTACATACGGGGGTTTAAATGCTTTCCCCGGATGCACCCTAACCAGCCGATGGCGTGAACGTTTAAGTCTTTTAACAACGAGACGGAACGATGCACGTTAGGAATTCATACTTATTTTCCTCGAAACACGAGGATGCCCCAGTCTTACAGTCTCGGTCCCATGTCGTAAATTGTTCTTGTTTTCATGACCCCTTTGGTTATTTCTCCTGACCCGTCTGATCTCCCCTGCGCAGACAAACTCTTTATGATTGTGAAAGCGCCACGTGGAAGGGAACGTAGGCAAATTAAAACGCGTCGAATGCCCAGTTTCTCGCCTGACGCTCCCGTGCTGGCATCGCTGCTCACTGTGGGTGGCGAGCCGGAAGATGTCGCACTAACAGAAGCCCCTCTGGGTCTGACGTCCGTCAGTGCCGTCTCTGAATTAAACCTCCTGTGAAACACAAACACCGCCTCCTGAGTGGGCAGCACCCTCAGGTGGCCTCCCAAAGGTCCCCGGACCTGTGACTGTGTCACCCTGAGTGGCAGAGGGGCAGTGAGGTGGCTGATGAGATGGCCTTGAGGTAGCAGACGACTCTGTATCGCCTGGGTGGCGGGTGTTACCCTTGGAGTCCTTAGAAGTGGGGGGGAGGCGGGAGAGGGACCCGAGGGACCCGAGGGACGAGTGTGGGGACAGGTGGGGGGAGGGGCCGTGCACCATGGACGCGGGGAAGCCAGGAAGGGTGCTCCCTGGGTCAGTGACCACGAAACGCCCCTGTAAAGAGGTTTGCATCGACTCGCACGCGATGGCAGGTTTCTTCGTGCACTTGGTGAATTCGAGTATCATAAAAACGCGAAGTCTGACCATCTAAGCAAAAAACGCGTATCGTTTTGTTGCTTACGTACTGCCAGTGAACGGCCCCTTCACTGCCTCCCCTCGCTTCTGCCTCCGGTTGTTGCCTTTCTTATGAATTCACAAGTGATTCTCTATGTGCTCGTGGTAAAAACTCAAACAAGGACTTTGAATTCTGGATCTGCCTGGGACCAGACGTAACGAGAACCCTCGCCATAGAACAGCGGCGACGTTAGGTAAAGCGTAACGAACATCTTTTATTTTTTTACAAACATCTCTTAACTCTAGCGTTGAGCTTGTAGGACGTAAAGAGCTTCTTCGGGGGGCGAAACGAGAGGAAGGCAGGGAGCGACCCAGAGGACGAGCCGCCCCTTTGGAGTCTCATTCCCTGCGGCCACCCGTCTGCCCACGCCTGGGCCCAGGAGCCTGGGGGTTTGCCGGGCACACGGGGGCAGATGAGGCTTTAGGCCCAGCAAGGTGCACAGTTGGGACGAGTACCTGAGTAAGTAAGGCTGGGGGCCTCAAAGGGACACTGCCTGAAGGAAAAAGGGAGAGAAAGGTCTGCCCTTTGACACAGGGAGACACTGACGACCTGTCGAGTGCCGGATCTGGGCGAGGAAAAAGACCGTGTGATATTTGGTCAAGACTTTCCTGAAGGGGATGAGTGAGCAGCGAAAGGGAGCGGGGAGGGCAGGATCCCCGGGGCCCTGAGGGGGTGGGGAAGGCAGAGGGCGGGCGGGGCCTTTCCCCACGCCAGCCACCAGATGGCGCCGTGAGCCAGGCACAGCCTCGTTGCCCCCACGGAGCAAAGCAGTGGGCTCCCCCCACTTCCGCCTCTTCATTCAGACCTGGACGTGGGAGATAGCAGACTGGGGGTTGCCAGCGGCTGGGGAGTGACTGCTCATCACCCGGGGTCTCCTTTTGGGATGACGGAAGTGTCTGGGGACTAGCTGGGGTGGTTTGCACTATGCGGTGAGTGTGCTGCCACTGAACTGTGCACTAAAATAGTATTTTTTTTAAGAAAAGAGAGTCTCAGTCCTGAGGTTTTGGGTGTAGGAACCCTGTGAAAGGCACAGGTGCCGGGGCATGGGGGTAGGGGGGGCCGGTGGGCAGAGTCGGGGGGCAGTGCTGGGGTGAGGTCAGGCTCGAGGACATGTACAGGGAGACCAGGAGAAGCAGGGTGACCTGAGCAGAAGCACAGGCAGGGCAGACGCTGCTGAACGAGGCTCCGATAGTCCCGAAACCTCAGGCTCGGGCAGAGTGTCCCCACCGAGGCCAGCGTCACAGGCAGGGCAGGTCACAGAGGGCTTTCTAGGCCAGCGAAGACGGCGATCTCTCCTGGGTGCAGTGAGGATACTGAGGACCTCCGAGCTCCGACCTGATCCGATCTGTTTTCCAGAAGGATCATCCGGGCACCGAGATGCAAGGGGGCTTGCAGAGTCCAACGACACTGACGGGCCTGTCGGGAGCTTCTGCAGGGCCCCGGGGCGCTGCACGGGGCACGCGGCGGCCGAGCTGCGGTCGGGTTTCCTTTCTGAACTCCACGAGTTCGTCCTGGCGTATGGGACAGCGATCGACATTTGTGCATCGACCTTGCGTCTTGCAGCCTTGCACAGTTGCTGCTTTGTTCCAGGAGGAAGTCACATTTACAGCGACATTCATCTGTTGGTTGTGCACTGTGTCTGGTGTACTCGGGACTCAGGACTTGGCCAGGTGGGAGTAGGGGCTGAAGCACACACGTGACTTTCAGGGCCTTCCGGATGTCAGCTAGGATGCGCAGGCTCGGTGGGATAACCTGGACGGGTGCTGCGGGAGGACCCCAAGAATGGACATTTGTGTCGCCTAAACAAGTGGCTGAGCTGGGTCTCCTGATCGCCCCGGTCATGCGGCCGGCTGTCCAGCAGCTGATTGTCATCGCGTTCGCCCCTCCCTTTACATGAACACCCCGGCAGCCTTGGGCTGCGCAGGTCGCAAAGTTCCGGTCACGGGGGCTGAAGGGAAGAAGGGTTTATCAGCTCACTTACAGGTAGCCTGAGGCTTCGGGCAGGGCTGGGTCCAGGGTCTCTCTGGCCCTGGTCTCTCCATCTCATAGGTCTGCTTTGCCCCGAGTTGGTTCATTCTAAGGTAGACTTCGCCCCACAGGGACAAGCAACCTGCAGTGGCCTGGCTGACACCCTCATGCAGGGCAGCCCCCCATCAGTAAGAGGGTCCGGTCTCGGGATCTGGACTCACAGATTGGACTTCGGTCGTGTGCCCTCTCCCGCACCGAGCCCCGCAGCTGGGGACGGAAGACACTGACTAGCCAGGCCTGTTCATGTGGGCCACCCGTAAAAGCGGGGACCTGAGTGTGGGGGAGGGCCTCCTGCCAAGGCAGATGGGGTGCCCTCCACAGGAAGGGGACCGCATGGGCAGGCAAAGGCCCGGAAGTCCTGTCCACTCACGCCAGGCAGTCACGTATTTGCACATTTTTATGAGCCTCAGGAGCTGAATGACAGGCTGTTTGGGTTTCACAGATCTTTCTACGAGTGTCCTCTTTCTGTTCCAGGATCCAATCTCGGATCCCACATGTAGACTACTGGGTTTTTCTTAAACGAAACAAAACAAAACAAAACACCGGATTTACTGAGATCTACTTTCGCTCCCATATAATTCACCTGTTTAGAGTGTACAGTTCAGTGGCTTTTAGTGTATTCGCAGAGTTATGGGAACATCACCACTGTCTAAGTTCAGAGCATTTTCATCACCCCGTACCTATTACCAGCCAGTCACACCCTGTTCCCTCCCCCAGCCCCAGGCAGCCACTAACCTACTTTCCGTCTCTATGGATTTGCCGAGTCTGGACACTTCATGTAAGTGGAGTCATATGCTATGTGGTAATCTGTGACTGGCTTCTTCCACTTAGCATAATGTTGAAAAGCACTGTTTTTGTAGCAGAAAAATTGAAAGTAATCTAAAGATCAATCAACAGATGAATGGGTAAATAAGTTCGATATGTTCATATAATGAGATACTGCTCAACCGTGAACACAAATGATTTAGAGCTGCATCTGTCATCTTTGATGAACTTCAAAAGTGATAAGCCAGCTGCGGAATTCACAAATGCTCATAATTACAACACTATGGGTGACGATGGCAGCCAGTGCCGAACTGAGGGGTGACTAAGTGGCAGGACTGTTCCCTTTAGGAGGATTGCTAAGTTAACACCCACAGAGTAGAGGCCAGTAAATGAGGTTTGACAGTGTGCACAGGGCTGCATACTGTTTACGGACGCACACGCTGGTATAAAGACGTGCACGGAAACGATGAATGCCAAGTTCAAGGCAGCGGTTACCTTGGGGGAGGGAGAAAAGGAGGCGGAATCGCGGGGAAGGGACCTGGCACCCTTGTAACATCTGACGTCTTAAGCTGGGTGGTGGACACGGTGTTGGTAATTCCCCACCCTTGAGGTGTGCCCGACAGATTTCATAATTAGTGCAGAGCAGTGCAGGCGTGAGCTGTCTTTGGGCTCTTCAATGATTCACGCGCACGTGCTTGCAGACGTGTGCACGGGCCGGGCAGGAGTCACAAGGGGCCCTTACAGGCACGAGCTTCGCCGAGAGGCCCCGGGGTCTGGTGGCGCTCAGGGGGAAGGGTGACACGCTTCTTCCCAATACCTTTTGAATTTTGGGCCACGTGTATCTTTCCCTCTTGACTAAAAAGATAACCACACCTGTGTTTGTGTATTCCCGTTTGTGCAGCCGAGCTGACGCAGGACAGGTCTGATTTCCCCGAGGGACGGGGAGACCTGTGCCGCGGGAAGAGGGGCCTGTGGCGGAGCGTGGAAAGAATTCGACACGCACGCCAAAGTTGGCGCGCAATGGAAAGCTGGTCAGAACGGGGGTGACGCTCCACAGGCAGAGTGCGGTCTCCTCTCGGAGGCAGAGAGCGGGAGGGACAGTGAGAGGGAGACAGAGGAAAGGCACCGGGAGGGCCCCTGAGCGACGAGGGCGTTCAGCTTCTATGTCGTCACCGAGATCGCATTCCCTCTGACGCGGGCATCCAGTGGGGGAGGGGAGGGGCACGCAGCACGACAAGGTAAGACTGCGGAGAGAGAAAGGCCAGCTGGCAGTGCCCAGCCTTGAATCCTTAGATCCCCCAAGGTCCCAGCCACAGGGAAGGACTCTTGGTCCCTGGTCCCCCTTCACAGGTGTGGGGCATGGGTCGTTAGTTAGCCGGCAGAAATCTTCCCGTGTTCTGCAGGTGTCCTCTTGGGGGTGTGTGAACCACACACATTCCCAGGCTCCTTCTGTCAAAAATAAAATACAACGCAGACCTGGCTTGAAGATTCGGAGCAGACCAAGCCCGTTAAGTAAGCTGTGTGAGCGAAACATAACCTCATTCATTTCATGGATGTAAGCGAAACTTGGGTTATTTATTGTGAACGCCTCTTATAGCCATAAATGAAACCTAAGCTGCCTCCCGGAAATGACATAAACTAAGCGTCTGAACCGACCCCTACCATCCCGAACCCCCTGTGAGAACCAAGCATCTTTGGTCCCTAAAGGCCTTTCAATAAAGTATTCAGATGAGTAAAGTGCTTTGAATTTTGACTCTGCCTACTGAACCAGATGCCCCAGAGGCCTGGTGATCTGCCAGCACTGGGACCCTCCCTGCTGGCCTCAGGGGACTGAGAGGCAGCCTCCAGACCTGTGTCACCCGCAGCACCTGGGGCTGGTCGAAAATGCAGTCTTGGTCCCCCTAACCTGTCCCCAGGGACCTAGGCTACACTTGTGAGTGTGGCATAGAGCTTAGCTCCTTCCAGGCTCAGGCTGAACCCCGCAAAGAGGGGGAGACCTCGGAAGTCTCCGGGGATGCTGGGAATGTGAACGGCGCAGCCATCGCGGAAAAGTGCCGGCCCCTCAGCAAGTCGGGCGGGGAGCTGTGTGGGACCCAGCAATTCCGCCCCTCCTGGGGCTGCAGCCCGGGGACCCGGAAGATGGCCAGTTGGGCAGACACCCGCACACCCACGTGCACAGCGGCACCACTCTACATGGAGGTGAGGGTGGACAGCACCCAGGTGTCCATTGACAAAGAGACAAAACGCGACCTCCCCGTATCAGTGAATATTATTCGGCCATGAAGGGGATGCAGCGCTGGTCCCCGGAGGCCCCTTCAAAACGTGATGCTAAGTGAAAGGAACCAGGCCTTAAAGGCTGCACATTATAGGATTCTATTTACATGAAATGCCCGGAATAGGCAAATCCATACAGACAGAAAGTAGATCAGTGGTTGCCTGGGGCTGGGGACACTGGGGAAATGGGGAGTGACTGTTAATGCGACAGGATTTCTGTCTGGGGTGGTGGAACTAATGTAGGGAGGAGGCAAGAGAATTAAAATTGTTAACCGAACCACATTCAGGGACTACAACGAGCTGATCAGCCCTGTGGCCAGGCCAGGAGGACGCCTGCAGAACACGGGAAGATTTCTGCCGGATAACTAACGACCCATGCCCAACACCTGTGAAGGGGGACCAGGGACCAAGAGTCCTTCCCTGTGGCTGGGACCTTGGGGGATCTAAGGATTCAAGGCTGGGCACTGCCAGCTGGCCTTCTCTCTCCGCAGTCTTACCTTGTCGTGCTGCGTGCCCCTCCCCTCCCTCACTGGATGCCCGCGTCAGAGGGAATGCGATCTCGGTGACGACATAGAAGCTGAACGCCCTCGTCGCTCAGGGGCCCTCCCGGTGCCTTTCCTCTGTCTCCCTCTCACTGTCCCTCCCGCTCTCTGCCTCCGAGAGGAGACCGCACTCTGCCTGTGGAGCGTCACCCCCGTTCTGACCAGCTTTCCATTGCGCGCCAACTTTGGCGTGCGTGTCGAATTCTTTCCACGCTCCGCCACAGGCCCCTCTTCCCGCGGCGCAGGTCTCCCCGTCCCTTGGGGAAATCTGTCCTGTCCTGTGTCAGAACGAGATAGTGATGATGGCTGTACAACATTGTGAATGAATTCAATGCCACTGGGCTGTGTACTTTCAAATGCTCAGTGAGGACACTCTACCCAGACACTCTTGGGACCGCATCTATCACTTACGCACCCATTCTCCACCTTTTAACAGCCCCGATTTTGTTCCTGGCGGCCCTGTGCCAAGCTCCCTGCTCCCTTTGCCAGCCTTCCTTGCTTCTACGGATGGCTGCGGACACCACTGTTTCTGGGGAAGCACTGGCTTCCCTAAAGGGGGGATCAGACACAGCTGATGTGCCTTCTCTTCTTCCTGCCTTGAAAGAGAATGTGATGTGTGGAGTGGCAGCAGCCTTTTGTTGCTGTGAGGCTGATGAGTTTGAGGGAAAGCCTGAGAGAATCTCAGACTTGATAATGTTGAGCTGTCAGACCAAAGCCAGGGACCCCCGCCTCCCCCCAACCTAGTACCCTGTCCTTCACCCACTCTTCCACCACATACTTATTCGAGAACATTCTATTCTAGGTGCTGGGGCGGTGAACAAGGCAGACAAAATCCCTGCCCTCCTGGAGCTTACATTTTTGTGTCGTATGAAAAGAATAAAGCACCATTTGTTTGAGCCGCTTTTAAATGGAGTTTCTGTTATTTACAGCCAGACATTGTCAATTGAAACAACTACGAGTTAAGCTGATCTGCTTCCAGGGATAAGAGTGGAAACGTTCCCAGCTGCGTTGTGGCCCTGCCCTCACAGCTAACGAGCCCCTGAACTGGGATGTGGCATCTGTTTTGTGAGCCTGGACCCCAGACTCTTTTTCTCACACAGTCTTATTGGTGTCCCTGCCACCTGTCTGCACAGAAGCTGCCCCGTGTCAGTCCCTGGGGCTGAGGTCAGTATGGCAGCAGCACAGGGGTGATCTAAGGCGATGCTGTAATAGGGAAACTGGGAATTCCCTTTACGTCCAATTAAAAGAGGCCCATCAAGGAAATTACGGTGTTCCCGCTCAGTGGGAAGCCACGCCACCATCACCAGGAAGAGCTGGGGTCACTGTAACCGCTGGACGAAGGCCCGGGGCGCAAAGGAAAGCGAAGAAAGCGGAGACAGAGCAGGTGCATTATGATTCCAGCCAAGGTAAGAGAAGACGGGTGATGAGTGAGTGACGCTGGCGTTACGCAGGCCTCGCTGCTGAGAGGCCGCGGGCAGGACTGCGGGTAATTCTCTCCTCTGCTGCTCAATGTGCAGCTAAAGTGGTTCTGAGGCTATGGAATGTCACACGACAACCCTATTAGGCGAGTGGACCTCAAACGTGTACTTCCCAATGGGAAAGAGGGGTCCCTTCGCGGCCCAGGTCCCAGGACAGAGGGGTCTAAAGAAGTATCAGCGTCTTCAGGCCTAGGGAGCCCACCGCCCCCGGACGGACAGCTGTGGAACGGGACTGGGGACAGATCCCGAGCGGACACGGGCTCGTGGAGCCCGCTCCCCACGGCCCACAGGGCCAGATTCAAGCCGAGACCATGGCTCCCACAAGGAAAGGGACCCAGGGAAGAGCGCTCACCATTTCCCTGATGGCCAGTTTCCCAGGTGCACCTGTGGCCGTGGCCTCTGCCCAGCGACGCCCACTGCACCCACGGATGAGCCATAGTTCCAGGTGGGCAGGTGCCTAGGCCATGGCCCGCCTCCTAGTCCTGGGGATTGGCCCAAACCTGCCCGGCTCTTCCAGCTGGGCCAATCACGGCTCAGCCCTCCTTTTGCCAGGCATGATTGGTCTGCGTGGGCCACGTGACCGGCGGCCCAGCGTCCTCCGCGTGGGCTCTAGGCCGAGCGGCCGCGTGCAGTTGGCTGTGTCGCTGAGGTGCCCTCGGGGGGTGAAGCCGCCGGAGTGGCGCCGTGGGCAGTGGGGACACGTGAGCGGGGTGAGTGCTGCTGTACATGCGGCGGGCCGGGAGGCCGAGCAGGCGCCGTGACGAGGACTCTGGGCGGAGGAGCAGGCGGAGGGGGGGCCTGAGGTGCGGACGAGCGACTGGTGGTCGGGGCGGGAGCCTCGGGCGTCGCAGCTTTGGCGACGTGGCGGGCCCGCGCCGCATGCTGTGACCGGCC
>NW_011889282.1:171002-177089 GCF_000151845.1 Pteropus vampyrus | reverse complement strand
TATTTCACAGTCGTATGATGAGAAAGGCTCCAGAATCATGTCTAGGTCTTCTCAACATTTCATTTTTCGAATCGTTGTTGATTTTACGTTCTGCATTGATATGGGCTTCTCAGTTCAGAAAACAAGGCACTATAACTATATTATCAGCTACATTAATACAGTGAAGATATATTTATCTTTTCATTAAATATACAGCATTTGAATACAATATGGTTTTATGCAGATCAGGTTCAAAACACCCAAGGCACACACTTTATTTTTTTCCGTTTTTTTTTTTTGTTTCTGTATTTATTTGAAGGCTCATATTGAAGTTTCAGAATCGCTATAGACAAGAGTAGAAGCGATGGACAGTGATTGTTGTAATTTTAAACATAAGACGGTAAAGGCCGTGAAATGTGGAAACATGTTACAGGACCAACCAAAGCACAAAATCACCGATACAGCGTGGATTGAACCTTGAAGCGATAGCTCTGCCGAAGCGTGAGAAACAAGTTTGGAATGACCCGGTTCCCCACGCGCAGCTGCTGTGCTCGCCCAGCCGCTGGGAGTCTCACCCGCTTCGTGTGCACGTGGCTGTCTACAAACACGGAAAGACGGTCCAGCTCACCACTTACTAAAACGCCTCCAAGTAAAAGTCTTCCAAGATATATTTTTTTTTCTTAACAAGACAAACGGATACATTTATCTAGAAGTCTGGAGGGAAACCCTTGAGGCGAGGTTGGGGGGCGGTCAGGATCTGGGAGAAACCACTGGCCCATGAGGCAGAGGGACTGGAGGGAGGGACAGAAGGTGCGAGCATTGGGATTTTTCATGAACGCAGAAACACTGGCCGCTGTTCAGATGGAGAATGTGCCAAACTAGAAGAAACTGTTCAGGAGCTAATGACAAGTTTCCACTGACGAGACCAAAGGAGAGGTTCCTTGTGAGCGTAAGACACACTTCCCCACAGCAGGAGGGACCGCTGTGTCCCCCGGCTCAGCTCTTGGCCAGGAGACACACGTGCTCTCGCCCCAAGCCTCAGCGCGGGTGCCCACCGAGGCCGTTAGCTTTATGGCAACCAGAGAGGCTGCCCACTTCCGCAGCCCTCGTGGCCGGGCCGCGAGAAGACAAGCAGCGGATGTGGGGGAGACCTTACTCTGGGCAGAGGGAGCCCAACCTGGCAACCGCTTCGTGACACCCCTGCTTCCACCCCAAACGAAAGCCAAGCCTCAGCCGCCCTGACAGCAGCGTTCACAGACGTCCGTGTGGACATCCGCATGGCTGCGAAATCTGCACACGGAGAATCCGTGAAGGAGGTGGAAACCAGGTAAATCAGCTCCGTGAGGGGAGATTTTTTTCTCTGATCAAAGAGATTACTGGCCAGTTTTACAGAGGTAAAGTGGCTGCGATGTTCCAGGGACCTACGTTAGATGGCAAGTTTGGCAACATTTCGTTTGTTGAATTCAGACAGTTATCACTGTGTGCAATCAGGACCACAACCTTAGTGCAATAGTCGATTTATTTTTTTACAGTAGTTTTGGTTGCCATACAAGAGATCTAAGGATTTGGAGGAAGTGCAAATTACAGGAGCTTGTTTTTTTTTGTTTTTGTCGTTTTTAATAAAGTCTAAAAAGAAGAAAAGCACAAAAGTAACAGTAACATAGATAATGCGAACACGTTACACAAACTATAGTGTGAAACATTTGTTTCTAAAAAAAAAACTCAATGGGAAAAAAATCAATATTTGTGGCCCACACAAAAAAAAGTCCTTGCCAGATCATCTGGGTAATGCTTGCTTGCTCAATAACTCAGGAAAGGAAAAAAAAAATCACCATTTTATTAACTAAAGTACCACAAATAATTCACTTCGTGATATGTAAAGTTCGGCAAATCAACAGTCACATCGAGTCATTTTTATATTATCTGAATTAACTTAAAATGTGCACAGACACCCTGGAGAAGGTATCTTGGCAGGTGTACATAATTTACATCTTGAGAGATTTTGGTTTCGTTTACACAATGTTACAGAAACTAGGCATGTAAATGCAATTTATTTAAATTACAGTATATAACAAAAGTTGATCTTAAAACCTGGAATAGTATTAACATGATCTTTATGTGAGCGGTTTAGGGTTTGCTCCACCACTAAAGAGAGTCCTGGAATAGGGCCTGGTCCTAATGGGTCCCGAGGGACGGACAGTGGGCAATGATTTGAATGAGGGACTATTGCTTTCTGTAGCAAACTCATCAAAGGGAGCGAGAGACTGGTTCATCTTGGCAATGTGTGTTTATTTCACTGGTCGGTGCAGGTTCTGACGGGTTCTGTTACTTTGCTAGAATGAGACAGTGGAAAAATAAAGGATTTCATCAGCTCTTTCGTCTTGCAGTCTGTTTGCTTCTGGTGAGTTGCACGTGGCCTTGAAGTCTCAGACAGTGACTAGCCAGCTCTCCCCGACTGGCTACCAGAGTGCAGCAAACTTACAGCCACCCACTTGCGAGTGGTCACAGCCTGCCCGTGGTTTCTTTTACTCCCCTCCTACCTGGTGTCCTGCCTGGCACTGAGCGCAGACACCATGATACCAACACGAGGCAAAGGGAGAACGAGCTGCGGCGAAGTAGACGGACAGGGTCTGCAGAGTTACCCAAATGGAAGACAGAAACCACCGCTCCTGCGTTTTCTGAGCCGTCGGGCAGCCTCAGCAGGCTCCCTGTGCTGCCTCGGCTTGAACTTTCTCTCGCGTGAAAGTCATTCATTCGTCTCTCGATGGAAAAATGGAAAGTGCACAGAGGTACAGCGCCTTAATATTCAGTTGATTTCAAGTTGGATCGGGTCAAAGATAAAGATGGACCCGCAAAAGGTTTTGGAACAGAGGAAGGTCCAAAACTTGGTTTCCAATTCAGGGGCCTGTGGCTAGAAGGTGTGTGCGTGTGTGCGTGTGTGCGTGTGTGCGCGTGCGCGCGTGCGTGTGTGTTTTTTGAGAAACTGCTGCATTGAGAGTTATAACCACTTTTGAAGAAATAACTGTCCTTCAATGATGAAGTTCTAGCAAAGATAGAAAATATAACACAGCTCTGCTGGTTCAGACGCATCCAGATAAGGTGGATTTAAAAAGGTCATACTTTCATAATATTCCACAGAAATAGTATTATTAAATCACAAAAGTTGTTTTTCTTTAACTTTCCAGCACTGAAGTGGCACGAAGGCTGCCTAGTAGACCAGCCACTTTTTTTCCCCTTAAAATATTGTGCTTATAAACTATCTGTACAACTATTTAAACTTGCAGTAAAGAAAGATTTTAAATCGCTAAATTTTACGTGTTCATTCTAGAGCCGTTCCAGACCTAATCAGACACTCGATTGTGAGCATAAAGGAAAACAAAAAAGAAAAAAACCATGTTTTTATAATTAGAGATGGGCTAGGCTAGTTCTGAAATCATAACAAAAGCTCAAACCTGACATTCGCTTTCCTTCCAGGTGCGAGAACGTGCTGGAAGCCTGACTGGATGTGTCACGGCCTGAGTGCAGCTGGCGACCTCCCTTGGAAATTAGAGGTATTCTCACGGGTGGGGGACTCCAGGGACAAGAATGGGGCCCGGCTCAAGAACGCCAGGCCGGAGAGGCGAGACCGGCAGGCCAGGTGGCCGCCCCGCCGTCTTCCCAACTAACCGCTTCGCCCTCAGCCTGCAGCCCACCTTCCGTCGTCAAGCCCGGGTCCTGCCGTTCCCGCTGGTTCTCCCAAACCCCCGCTGACCGCTAAGACAAGCCGGGGGGGCTCCTGGACACTCAGAGAGAAAGGGGAAGACCCCTGAAGTCCCATCTTCCTGGCCTCAGAGAGCAAAAGGCCGTCTCAGCAGCGAGGCTGACTCACCCTTATCTGGGCTCGGGATGGAGGTCTCTGCACCCCACCCAGCTCCCGGCGACAGACCAGCGCCCCCCAGCAGCAGCAGCAGCACATGTCCACCACCGCCCTGTGTCCTGTCCGTGTCGAAGTAGACGCTCACCTGCTTTGATCTCTGCAGAAGTCGACACCCTTTCAGTGAAAACAAAAACCTGCCAGGTGGTGGGCCCTGCCGCAGCCCCGGCCCCGGCCCCGGCCCCGGCCCCGCACGCCTGCAGACCCCGCGGCCACGTCGCCCCTCCTCCTCGGAATCGTGACTTTGTGCTTTGACTAACTCCACGTGACATCTGTTTGGCCACTTTGGAATTTCGCTAACAGATTTGCAGAAATAAAGAAAGCTGAGCAAAGCTGGGCACGATCCCGTTCAGACTCCCACCGCCGCCGACACCCTCCGGCCTAAGGGCCAGGGACCGCGCCGCAGGAGGCGGTGGGGAGAGGCTCTGCGGAAAGAGCTCCTGTACCTTCCGGGCCCGAGAGGGGGCGCCGGACAAACATGTCTGGGGCGTCTCGCCGCAAGCCAAGGGCAGGAAAGAAAGGTGTGAGTGAGCGTCGGGAGGCGTCCGAGGGGGTGCGGGGCCCGGGTGCGAGCTGCCGGCAGCGGCGAGGGAGGCCTCAGGAGGTATCTGGAGTACAGGGGTGTCTGCCCGCGGGAGCCAGACCCCGCGCCACACCGGCGGGCGCCTCTTGGACCCGGCAAAGTGAGGTCACCTGCATGCTGCGAGGCAAGCGTGAATCTTTCCCAGTTAGAAAAACTCCCTCCCCTTGTCCTGTTGGACAGAAACAGCCCAGAAACGACACAGAGAGCTGGGGAGTTTCAAGGCCTCTGCTGAGCCGTGGGCGCACCCGGCGTTCCTCGGAGCGCCAGGGGACGCGCCCACGCCGCGGGCTTGGTGCTCGCAGACCTCGCTTGGCCATCCAGACACTTCAGTGCAAGCCCATCTCTACTTATAACAAGGGGTCTGTAAGGCCGAGGGCAGCCACCCTTATCTGTCCAGCAGCTGTTTCAGAGCCCTTTCTATGTTCATCCTGTGTCCGACTCGAGTCACCCCGAGATCTATGAGGTCCTCCTTCTGAAGGTTTGGTAAGTGGCTGCCGTCGATCTCGTTGTCCATGAAGGTCTCTTTATGCTCACCCAAGTTCAGGCTCTCCAGCCAGTCTGCCACGTCGGGCTTGGTCCACAGGTGGACAGGTTTAGCTGTGAAAGGCTTGGTGGAGCCTGGCTGCTGCAGGATCGAGGGTGACGGCGACCTGCTGCGTCCCGCCGGGCTCAGGCCGAACAGGTCCCCGGAGGGGGGCTGGCTCGGAAGGCCAAAGACGTCGGAGAGGGCGGGGGAAGGGGCGGCGGCGGGGGCGGGGGGCAGCATCTCCTTGCTCATCTCTGTTGGCGAGACCACAGGGCTGGGGGCACGTCGTGGCCCTGAGGTCCTGCTTTCATAGTCTGGGGGCCGGCTCTGCAGGGTGATGGGCTGGGCGGTCCCGGGGCGAACAGTGAAGGTGACCGTTGTGCTCCTTGTACCTGAGATGGTGCTCACGACCTCTGGGCTTCTGAAACAGCAACGAGAGAGAAAACGGTCAAGCCAGGCCCCGGGGCACGTCGGCAGGATGTAGATGGCCAAGGGAGAGGCGGCAGACACCCACACCACACGAGAGCGTCTGGTGGCAGGTGCGCTGGCAGCGAGCACGTGGTCGGCCATGCCAGGATCGGGCAGGGAGACAGCAGCGGGGGGCAGAATGTGAGGGGACACCAGACCACACAGGCAGCCCGCCCACCCGCCCCCGGGCTGGGGCGCTGGCGACCGCCTGCGCTGGGCGAGTGTGAGGGGCAGCGAGGTGGCCAGCGAGCACGTGAGGGCTCACTCAAAGACACGAAGACAGGCTCCCCAGTGGGACGTGTCTGGTGACATCACCAGCACTGCTGGAGGAAGTGAGCCCTGGAGAGACCTCCCTCTGAGCTTTTGGCTGAAAAGGACGAGAGCGGAGAAGGGCCCGTTTCAGTGGGCGGAAGTGCCACAGCCGCGTGGGGCAGCCGGTTTGGAGAAATACAAGTCGAGGACGAGGGGTGACGTGCCCAAGTTCGGGCGGTGTCAGGAGGGCCAGCCCCTCGGTGGCACGGTCCGGTGCCGGCTGCGGAGTGAACTGGGTGCAGTCACAGACCCGAGTGCCCCAAATGCGGTGTGACAGGCTCACGAGTAGGTGCACGGTCTGGACCC
>NW_011889282.1:166348-170952 GCF_000151845.1 Pteropus vampyrus | reverse complement strand
GGCTGGGGCGCTGGCGACCGCCTGCGCTGGGCGAGTGTGAGGGGCAGCGAGGTGGCCAGCGAGCACGTGAGGGCTCACTCAAAGACACGAAGACAGGCTCCCCAGTGGGACGTGTCTGGTGACATCACCAGCACTGCTGGAGGAAGTGAGCCCTGGAGAGACCTCCCTCTGAGCTTTTGGCTGAAAAGGACGAGAGCGGAGAAGGGCCCGTTTCAGTGGGCGGAAGTGCCACAGCCGCGTGGGGCAGCCGGTTTGGAGAAACACAAGTCGAGGACGAGGGGTGACGTGCCCAAGTTCGGGCGGCGTCAGGAGGGCCAGCCCCTCGGTGGCACGGTCCGGTGCCGGCTGCGGAGTGAACTGGGTGCAGTCACAGACCCGAGTGCCCCAAATGCGGTGTGACAGGCTCACGAGTAGGTGCACGGTCTGGACCCATGAGCGGAAAGGAGTGCCATTCTCTGGGTGTGGGTGTCCCTGGGAGTCCCTGTGTCCTTCCTGCCCCGGGCGTGGAGTGGGGACAGACTCAGTTCCTCTAGGAACCTCACCGGTCCCAGGGAGATAGCTCGATGGCTCCCAAGGGAGGTCACTTCTCAATGCCGAGACGGCCCTGGTCATCACAGCCACCTACGCGGAGATGGCCTTGAGGCACAGCCCCCTCACAGGCTTTGGCCACAGCCGGCTCCAGCCACATTTGGGACAGCCGCTCCGGGGCCTGTCCCCAGACCGAAGGCAAGGCCCTCCTACCACCCGAGGGAACCACGTCGCTGGGGAGATGGCAGGAGTGGAGGGGTGTCTCTTGCCTTTGGGGCTCATGCGTATGCATGTGGACAGACCTGCCCCATTCTGGAAGGAGCCACCCCTCACTGGCCGTCCTCAGGACCTGGATTTCAGGCGTGAGTGTGAATCGTGGCGCCGCCCAGTGGCAGCGGTGCCGACCCATGTTAGCCTCTGGCTGTCCGTGTCTCCAGGACACGCTGGCTTCCTCTCTCTCCTAAGTGAGGGATAGTGGGCAGGATTGTTCTGGAGAGTGGGAGGAGCTGCAGTGTGCTGACCGGCAGCGAGAATGGCTGGCTGCAGCGTCCGAGGGAGAAGGTCAAGGAGACGAGGGGTTGAGAGCGCCCGGGAGCGAGCTGGAGGCGGCCCGGCCGCCCGCCCTCGCCCGTCTGGCCTTCGCCGCTGCTAGTTTCCTCTGTCGCTGACACGTGTTTGGGTAAAACCAGCCATCGGTTCCCTAGGTGCTGCTAAGCCTGCGACACTTCCCCCCTCGAGGGCTGTCACTGTTACTTTGAGGAGGGAGCATTCCACATGAGGAAGCGGCAGCGGATCTATGGGGGGCGGGGGGGCCTGTGCGGGGGACTCAAGCTCCGTGGTGTCATCAGGATGAGCGTTTCCGGGGGCGGGGCCAGGGACTGTCCCACTCACGGAGCGCTCATGTGCAGTTTTCTGGAGGGCCGGTGGCCAGGGCGGATTTGTTCGGAATGAGAATCGGCCTGGGACCGGGGAGGGGTGGGGGTGCTGCTGCTGGCTCTCGGTTGTACTAGTTAAACCAGCGGGTGACGGAGGCAGCCCGGGCCGAGACTGTGAGGGCGGCTTCGCTGCGGTTTTTCAAAGTCAGGGGACAGGAGCCCAGCCGGGCCCCAGGGAGTCTCATGTAGGGGGCAGGGGCTGCACCCCCTAGGACCTAGACCCAGGTGGGCTAGGACAGAGCGTGGGTAAGACACCTGCGTTCCAGTGCTCAGGTAGGACCGGAAGACCCCTCCAGTTCCTACGTGGCAAAAGCTGAAGCTGGCAGGGAGAGCCAGGGGCGTCCTTCAGCGTGGCCCGCTCCCTTGCCCTGTCTGCCTCACGGCTGTGCCCGTCTGCTGGGGGAGGCTCATCTGTTCCACTCGGCTAAATTAAGCTAAGTCAGTTGAAATAAAATCAGAGTAAGTGTGAAGCCACTCCGTCTGGAGCGGATCTGAGTTGCTGATTAGGGTCAAGGATCTTCGGGGAAGAGAGAGATTTTTGCAAAGTGGGTAAATATCCTACAAGATGACATTTGCTCAGGTGGGGAATGCACTGGAGTCATAGTCTCGTGTGCTTTCTGACGGTGACTTTGCATGGCATCTGTGCCGGAGACCCTGTCAGTGGGGAGTGACCTTGCTGCCCACTGGGCTTTGTGAAGCAGAGGCAAGTTAGCCAGCCAGGGTGACAGCGACTGGTTTAACCCAGCGGCACTTAACAGCGGCACCTCTGGGCCAGAGGACGGGCGTCGGCACCGCCCTCCTTTGCAGACGCTCGGGCATTCCCGGGCGGTCGGGGTCGGGGTCTCTTTTAAGGAAGTGGGGGCGTGTTTGTTGTCAGAAGCTGAGAGAAGGCTCCGCAAACACGGGCGGGCAGCGGGAAGGAGAGACAGCACACCAGAGGTCAAGGGCACTCCTGCAGGCGACACTTACGTCTGTTCAGCACGACCTTCTTCTGTTAACGCCCGTCACGGGAGCGAATGAAAACGACAAAACGGAATGGCTTGAGACAACACTGCGAGTTAGTTAAAACGCACACAGACGCTTGTGTCGTGGATGGAGTGGTGCGGGGACTGGCTGAGGAGCCGTCCACGCCGGTCCCTTCCCGGCCGAGGAGCCGGGGAGGTGGGCAGCCTGTGCCAGGGCCTGACAGAAAACCAATGTGGCGGTCGCTTTCTTGTTTAGAGCGGGGATGTCACAGCCCTGTCTGCTCCGGTCTGGGACGCGGTGCGTGTGCAGAAGCAAGCATCCAGGAGAAAGTTGTTAGGAGCAGACAGCACCCTTGGCGTGGGGGTGGCGCTGCCAGAAGCCCTCTGAGAACCAGCTGGTGCCCTGGCTCCGCGGGGCTGCCCTTTGCCCTCTGCAGCTCAGGAAGGAGGGACCAGCATTCCTGGTCGGGGAGGGTCCCCACCCGTACCAGTGCTTTGCTTCGAGTCCACACCGCCAGATGACAGCCCGACAGCTAACAAGGGGGTCGTCGACCTGGCCCTGAGCGTGGGGCCTGCCCACGCCCCTGCTGGGTGTTGTTGTAGAGGTGGACAGCCCAGAGCCTGCGAAGCCAGCGAGGCCTTTGCTGGGCCGGCCCGCCCTGCCCTCCTGCTGGCCGGATCCCCTCAGGCTTAATCACAGTGCTGTTCTCCACCGGATCCTCTGGTTGCCTAGATCGTTACGTTGCTAAGCAACCACTGGGTTCCTGGGTGGAACACATGGGAATCTGCCTCCCTGATTTAGAACAGACGCACACGCACCCGCACACACACCCTCTTGGATTACCACTGTCTCTCCTGCCTGAGCGTTTACATCCAATCCATGTGGAAGCGTGAGAATTAAAACAGAAATCGAGGGTTGATCGCCACACTCAGAGACAGGTTGCTCATCAGTAAGAGTTAACGGGTGGGGGCGTTAACATTCACATGGACTTTCTGTCATGGCCACAAATTCAGTTTGGTGCTCAAACAGTGACCGAGTGTGGGCCAGGGGCCGCGTGGCTGGCCTGTTCACTGTGTCCCTCAGGGACCTGGTACAGCGCTCCAAACCCCGACAGCACGAGATTCTGGCCAGCCTGCCCTGTCAGACCTCTGCATTTCAGTCACTGCGGAGGTTCTGTGACGGACCCATCTCGCACATCAGACTGCTTATTTTGAAACTGCTCTCTGGACTTATTCTATCTTTTTGTATCTCCGCAGAAGAGGAGGGGGAGGGCCACCAAGTCAGCAAATCTGCCCAAGGCCCGCGTGCTGGCAGAGGCCATGCCTCTCCCTTGCTCCACGCTGCGAGTGTCTAAGCGCTTTCCTACCCTGCCCTCACATTGCCCACGGGCTCTGAGCACCAGGAGGGGGCCCAGGTCCGACTGCAGCCCCCAGGGCCTGGCCCACAAAGGGCGTCCGTTATGAGGCTGTTGGGTGAACGGCGGGTGGATATGAGTCAGCTCCCTTCCCAGATCAGGAAGTCAAGCGCCTGACCAAGGTCACAGAGCCGGGACTGCCGGCCAGTGCAGCTCCTCCTGCTGGAACCTTCACAGCCAAGCGATGGGGAAGGCGCCCAGTCTTCCGGGAGAAGTCCTCACACCGACGCTCTTGCTGAAGGGCCCGGACGTCCAGCCTGGGCTGTGAGAACGTGAGAGTCGGACTAACTGGCCGTGTCTTGAGCAAAGACAAAATGCTGCAGCTGGACGAGAACGATGCCCTTCACGGACCAGTCTGCGAGGCACTGGGAGCAGATTGCACGGTCCCGCTCATTGTCCACAGTTTCGTTCACTGACGTCACCGGAACGTTTCCATCGCCGCCTGAAGAGATGAAGCCACTGTGGGGCTTGAGGCCACGAAGCGCCAATAAGCAGCTTCTACTGTCGAGTCGGTTTTGAAGTCTGTGCGCTGGGACCCGCTGGGCAGAGATCACTTTTTAACAAATAGATTTGAAGTCCAGGGGCCCTCAGGATCGCACTGCAGAGGGGGCGAAGAGCTGGAGGCAGCGGCAAGGTGAGTGTGCCTCGGAAGGGCAGGCGGAGCCGAGCCAGAGAGTGTCTCCTGGGAACTGGCTGGGCCCGCAGCTCCGGGGGCCACTGGGCCCGGGGCATCCACCGGATGACTCTCCCCTCCCAGCCCC
>NW_011889282.1:154984-165231 GCF_000151845.1 Pteropus vampyrus | reverse complement strand
TGCCTGATATCTCCAAGGTCGTGAAAGTCCCATGCGATGTAGGTTGCTGGTCACCCGGCTTTGTAAAGAAACTTCCGCGGTTGCTGATAATGCCTGTGCATGTGCCTCCCCTGACGTGCCGCGGCCGACGCCATGGCTATCCTCTTGGCTCCGTGCTTCCCAGGAAAGGGCCAGGCCCGCAGAGCACCGGGGCCTCCGGCCAGCGGCGCCGACTGGGGCACCTGTGGGTTTGCTTTGGGGATCCACCGAGTGGGAGAACCAGCCAGCTGGTCACAGAGGCTTGCGCTCCGTTCACACCTGGCGCCCTTCACTTGGGTCCAGTGTGACGCTCTCTGCAAGGGCAAGTGCTTCTCGGGAATCAGGCCGGGGCCAAAGCAGCACCTGCGCCGGAAGTGCCAGGCGGGCGGCTCCAGGCCCGGCCCAGGGAGGTGCCTCGAATCGTGTGTGCTGCGGTGGCGTGCGTGTAATCAGACACGTCGGGTCTCGAGTCAGCCTGAGTTTGGGGAACGGCCGTTAGCAGCAGGCTAACCTGACGTCCCCAGGTCAGCACCATCTCGTCGCTGTCCTCCTCCCGTCGGCTCCAGCAGCAGTGGCCAGTCTCACCTCGGAGCCGTTAGGAGGGAAACCCAAGGGCGCAGGGACGTTCTGAAGGGGACGCTCAGCTGTGGTTTCTGTGAGCAACCCCCAAAACCGTCCCTTTCTCAGGGGATCAAACTTCTCCCTGTGGAAGTGGGGTTCTGCAGTGTTGCTGGTCTGTCGTCCTAAAGAGCGGGGCCGGTTTCCAGTTCTCCCTAGAAAACCGCTTTTCCTCTCCTGTATCCTTGTCGTAAAGATGAGGCAGCAGGAATTCCCTTCCCGGTTCATCCTGCCTTTGCCCAGGGCCCTTCACAGCTGTTAATTCTGATACCACCTTGGCAGGTGAGCCAGGCTGAGAGGCTTTGGGCTCCGTCTGCTTTCCTGGTGGGTTAATGCCTAGCCCGTCAACTGTCAACGAGGCAGCGGCCAGCAACGGAGAGGCCTGCCCCCCGGAGAGGGACATAGGTAGTGGGTTGGGGGACAGAAGTGCCCGGGGAGAACTGTGTCGCAGCCTCGGTAGCTCTGCCCAGTGGCCCTGCCCGACTTACCCTGGTCAGTATGCCTCCACGTGGGGCTTCGGCTGGTGGGGCTGTGAGGTCAGAGAGGCCAGGGCAGTTGCGACCTTCCCCTTTGACCTTGGGCCTCACTCTGGGCGTTGGCCGTGAGCTGGGAAGAGCGGGACACGGCCTCCAGTGCTCAGTGGTGCCCGCGGCTGCCTGGTGGCCGACGTTGCCTACTGTCGGCCCTGCCCTGGGTGACCTCAGCCCCGCTGCTGTTACGTTAGGGAGCTGCCTCTCCCTCTAGGCCCATCTCTGGTCCAGCAGGAGGCCAGGAGTGGGACCGGGGAGCTCCCGGGGTGGGGGCTGCTCAGTGCCTGCCAGCTGAGCTCCTGCTGGGGCTGCGCTTCTGCACAGTGACCACTACGGGCCGTGCCTCAGTGACGCCCACAGTGCAATGCCCAGCCTCCAGTGAGTGTTTGGAAGACATTGGCTAATGTCTTTATCGTAAGCGAGTTGGGTTATAAATAAGAGAACAGACCAGAGGTGGTGGCTCTCGGTAACCAAGCCTGAGTCGGAGGTTGGTCCTGCAGCTGCTCTCAAGAAATCCAGCAGGACTCTGCCAGGCGATGTCTGCTCTGAGGTCCCACCCACCTAGGGGACACAGGGCAGGGAACCCCTGGAGACACATGCACCTCGGAGGCCCACTGTCCTACGAGCCCCCAGAAGCTCAGGTCGGGAGAGGAGGAGAGATGGAGAGGGATCCGGATGCTGCTCGGAGAGGCCCCGCCCCCCAGAGCGCTCAGAGGAGCGCAGCTCGGTGCAGGCTGCCCCGTGGCCCGGACAGCCCTGGGCTCACCCCCTTCGGCATCTTTCACGTTCAGGCTGCCAGCGAGGGGAAGTGCCGTCAGAGTACCTGTGCCTGCGCCCTAGCCCCGCCTACTGCGGGCGGTGCCCATGACAGGCCCCTGGCCTCTGTCCCCGTGTCTCCTTCTGAGAAATGGGCACAATTAACACCTGCTCCCAAGTGCCCTAAAGATGAGTCACCGTGTGAAAACGCTCTGTAGAACGTGGACCACTGAAGGTAAAGCATCTTAATTGTTGTCCTGCCGCACTGTAGCAACTAGGGAACGGTATTATTCCACAAACAGAAAGCCCTAAACCATCCAGTTTTTAAGATCTCCTTGAGCCTGCTGAGTATGTGCTATTTGCAGATACACGTGTACACACACCTGCCGGAAACGGGGAATTTTAAAGACTTTCTCTTCAGGCGGAGGCACCACCTGAATGTCCCAGTCGCAGTGGGGGTCCCATTAGAGGACAGCGGTGTCCATGTGTGGCCCTCCGCCGAGGCCGGCCAACCACTGCTGCCCTGAGGAGGGGTGGGAGCAGCCAAGCTCCGTATTTACATCCTCCCCGAACGGTCACTAGGAAAACGGTGGCACCTGCCACATCTCAGGCCCCCACCGCAGTGCGACATTGCTGACTAACAGACTTTGGTGTTTACAGGTGACGCCTGCCCAGCAGGACTTCAGAGAAAGGCCTCGTCAGTCAGGATGACGAGACCTGCGCATGAACGTCAGTGGGAGAAGCCGAAGAACATGGCCCCCGGGGACAGCGCAATGGTGCGTGTCACGGGGGCAGAAACCGAGGACGGGGGGACATCGCGGGAGCGAGGGACAGTGGGCAGACGGTCAGGGCCCTGTGCTGGAACGCGGCGCGCCTCTGCACAGCCTGCCGGTGGGTCGGGTTTAGAAGTGACCCTGCCTAGTCCGCTCTCGGTTCCAAAGGCAGTAACCTCAACGCCGCGTGATGCTGTGAATGGCCGACCCAGGGACAGTGGAACGCTTTTCATCCCTAAGGCCTGCCCGCTGGGGTAGGATGGGCTGTCAGGGGAAATGCCTTCCACCCTGTATTCAGTGGCGGAGCCACAACCCGGCACCTCCCGAGCCCCGAACCAGCGAGCATGCACGTGTGTTCCCACGCCTGCCACCCGCTCACGGCCCGCTGGCACGGAAGCCCTCCTGGGCCAGCTCGGTGGAGCGTGGCTTCGGCTTCTGCGAGGCTCCAGAGCGGCCTTTGGGAGGTCCTGGCCGCGCTCCGGAAGCCAGGGAGGGCTGACTTTGCGCGGCTGCCCTTGACCTTGACCACGAGTCTGCGCTCAGGAGTGCCCGTCCTGCCGGAGGGGCGAGGTCTGGTCTGCTGCACCGGAGTCCGGGAGAATGAGAGGTGCGACACAAGAGGCTTCGGGAACCCCCTCTTCACGGCCACTGCGGCTGCTTCCCAGGGCGTTTCCTGGTCACGCTGCCCGCCGCGGCAGAGGTGAGCCTGGTGCAGAGGCTGCGTCAGCCAGGCGCGGGGACTTACCTTGGAGCGAGGCCGGCCGGCTTGGTCCCCGTCGGCGAGTCCAGTCCTTCCCCTGGCTTGGCCGATTTCTCTCGGTTCATTTGCTGCAAGATCGAGTTCAATTCGCTGATCACGTTTGCCTTTGGGCCTGAGAGAATGGGGCTCTTGACCTCCGAGACGTCACCCCACAACTTGGAGGTCCTTGGCTGGATCCCCTTTGTGGGCGCGGGCTGGGCACCGCCGGGCGGCGGCAGGGGTGCGGGTGGGGGCATCACAAAGCTGTCTGCGTCCTCTTCCATGAGCGCGTCTTGATAAAGTGCATTGCTTTTGTGAATGATGGGCTTCATTTTTGGCTTGGGAGGTACAGGGGGTCTGTCGAGCACAAACGCTTGCCCGTCTGCGTGGACGGTGCAGGTGTCCATGCTCTCCCCGCCCTCAGAGGACAGGGTGGAGATACTGGACACCGTGGAGATGGTGCTGGTCGTCTCGAGATGGTGGTCGCTGCCGCTCCGGCTGTCCACCTCCTCGATCCCAGAGTCCGTGACAGTGTCAAAGCTTTCGGGGGGTGGCAGGAATGAGGCAGGCAGACAGTTTGAAAGGCCAGCTGGCTTCTTACCGTCTGCGGAGTTGGCTGGCTGGCTGGAGTTCAACGAGGGGGACGGGGAGGTGTCGTTTTTTTTCTGCTTGACCAAGTCTGTGAGAGCGGGGACAGAAGCGACTCGGTCATCGGGGATATCAAAACTGTTCGCAAACTCCAGGGGAGGAGGCAATGGCTCTGTGAAAACAAAATCCTCGTCCAGGTCCACGGAGGCCAGAGGTGGGGGAGGGATGCGAAATGGCAAGATCACCGCCTCCTCCATGGAGCCCGCCGCCACCATGGTCCTGCCGGGCGTGGTGGCGGTAGGCGCGGGGCCCGCGGAGATCTGTAAAGCACCTTCGGTTTCGGGGACGCCTTCTGGCACCTCGGGGGGCAAGTTGTCCAGCTTCATTTCCATATCAGCCTTCTCATCCTCTTCCTCCAGGAAGTCTTCCGGCTTGGCAGCGTCCACGGTGTGGACCATCAGCAGGCCGGCCGACTTCTGCTGGGACGTGTCCATGATGTTGATCAGCATGTTTTTCTTGTCGTCACCTTTCCGGTCCTTGCCCAGGTCGCTCTCGTACTTATTCTCGGTCTCCTGCCGCCTCAGGAGGCCCCGTGTGTTCTGCCTGGTGACCGGAGGGAAGCCTGCCTCCACGCTGGGCCGCATTTTGGTATCGATGTAGAGAGGTTTGTTGAGGTCGGCCTTGGGCGCCTCCCCCTTGGGGCCCTGCTGGGACTCCTTCATGGCTCGGTCCCTCGCGGAAAGCGCCAGGGCCAGCGGGGAGCTGGGGTCCAGCAGCCTCCCTGTGAGCGGGTGGACGTAGTTCTCGGGCCCAGCCACGCTGCCGCTCTTGGGGGGCACCGCAGGGCTGCTGTCGGGCCCCTTGGCTTTGGACATGAAGTTCGCTGGCCTGCCGGCCTCACCCTGAGCTGCGGCCTCGCCACCGCCCACAAAATGGCTCTCGGGCTCCCTGGGCGCTGCCCCGGGCGTCGTGGGTGACAGCTGGTCGGCACCGTCCTCCTCCCCGAAGCCGCCCTCCTCGGGGAACGTGGAGGGCCGCACTCGGGGGGCGGGCAGCCCCAGCCCCACGTCCTCATCCCCCAGGTCTGTGGAGAGGAAGGCCGGCGAGTTCCTCCTGGCTTCCAGCCGCTTCTCTCGGTCGCGCACGGCCCCGGCGATGGCGGCGGCGAAGGGGCTGCTGACGGTCAGGCCGTCGTCGGGCCGCAGCTGGCCCGGCTGCTCGGAGGCCTGCGGGTCGATCTCCATGCTGCTGCCCTGGCTGCTCTTCCCGCTGCTGCTGGTGGAGGGCTCCTTGACGATGATGGTGGGGATGGGGATGGAGCACGTCTTCTCGGGGCTGTCCTCCACGTTGGACTGCTTCACCAGCATGCCCTTCCGCCGCGCGGGCTTGGCGGGCACGTACACGGCCTTGCTCGCGATCTTGCCCACCTCCGAGTACGGGTTCTCGGGCATCTGGCCCCTCTTGCTGCGGAAGTTGGCCTGGGCGGCGGTGGCACGGCTGTAGAGGTCGTCGGAGTCCAGCGAGTAGCGGTCCAGCTCTCGGCGGTAGTACATGCCCTTCTCCCTCGCCATGGTGACCACCGTGTCCGAGCGAGCCGCTGGGGACACCTTGGCGGAGTTCTGAGTGAACGCGGGCTTGATGGTCCCGTAGACTCGCGGGGTCGGGGACTTGGGGCAGTTGTAGGCAGTGGGGGAAGGCGGAGGTGGGGACGGGGGCACAGACTGCGGTGGGGGCGGGATGTCCTCGGAGGTGTCCGGCATGGACAGGCTCCTGGTGAACTTCAGCATCGGCGGCGCCAGGAACTGCCGCTCTTCCTCCGTGATCCCTACAAGCGGAATGCGGCGTTAGTCCAACATCGCAGCCACGGTGAGCCCCCCGCAGACCCCTGGGCCGCGCGGCACCCCTGCACCCTGCCCGCCGGCCCACAGACGCAGCGCAGGCCACGGCGCACAGGGCCGGGAGGGCACGCGGCCCGTTCCGAGCCAAAAAAAAGGGAAAAGGGCAAAGAAAAGAGAAGGGCACGGGATGTGCTGAGTGCAGGCTGCCGTGTGCGTGTGCGTGTGCACGTGTGCGCGTGCGAGCGCGTGCTGGGATGGGGCCGCGCTGGATCAGGAGTCACCCATCCTTTCGGGGTTGGCCAGGGCCCCCGGGGCTGCTTTTAGAGTCTGGGGGCTGAGGCGAGGGCAGAGGGCGCGCGGGCTGCGGGGGCCGCGGCGGGGAAGGGGCGGCTGTGCGGGAGGCAGTGGCACCGCCGTCCGCCGGGCTGCAGGGAGGCCGCCGCCCTCAAGCCCGTGGCCACGGGCTGCTCTCGCCCATGTGGCGGGGAATCCGCTCTGTCACCTGACCTCGCCAGGCCGCCCCAGGGCTTGAGGGTACTGGCGCTCCCTGGGCCCTCGGGAGGATGCCAGAGTCTGTGTGTGGGGGAACCCAACACCCCAAGTGCAGCTGGGACCAGGGTCCTGACTGACACTCGGCCACGGCCCTCCAGGAGCTCTGGAACGGGCCCCGTAGGACCCCGTGGACGGGGATGAGGGGTGCAGCGTCACCCCAGTGATCAACCAGGGTCACAACGTGGCTGACAGGGCTCAGAGGTCGCAGTGCGTCCCCCTCGCCGGCCCTGACTGTTCTGTGTCTGCGTCCAGTGGGTGACACTTTCAGACTCTGTTTCCAACGGCCCAAGATACACAACATCAGCAGAATGCACTCCAGGCAGGAAGCGACACTCAGACACGGATGCCAACAGACAGGAAGTCCCATGCGTCACGTTGCAGGCATGCAGGTTTTTCAAGGAGGTGACACAACCAGTCACTTCAATTAAAAAAAAAAAAACTCATCAAGCAAACTACAGTAACTTATTATGGAAGCCCCCATTCCATAAGGGTATTCCAAATCCAGCACACTTCTGTGGGAGGCCTCTTTGGTGTCGCAAAGATGGCCTGGTGGCTCAAAGGCCTTTGCGGACCCGTGGCTATGTGTTGGTGGCCCGACGGTCACGCTCCCAAGGAGTGATAATTTAAGAATACACCTTAGAGAGTGAACTAGGTCACATTTAAGTTACACGTCCCAAACCGTAAGGTTCACTAACCTGATAGAAAGATTCTGCTGTCTGATAGGAGGAAATCAACCGTTATTAGCCAGTCAGAGCCAGGGACACGACGCGTGTGCGCTGCTCCGCGTGGCCAAGCCACCCGGCCGGTGACTTTTAGGGACCGCAGACGCGGCCTCCACGATCACGTGCTGTTTAGTTACTGCCTCAGATGAGTGACAAGGACACCGCGCCTCTAAGCAGCAGTGCCGGGGGCGTTTCCACACCGCAGGGCAGTGACCCAGGGGCGCCCGCCGCACGCCCTCATCTCTAAGCGGCCTCGGCCTCCCCGAGTTTGCCTGGTAAAGACAGTGCTGGGTGATCTCACAGGGGGACTGTCTGAGGGTCACGGGTGCCTGCACGGAGCAGTCCGTGGGAAGCAGTGTGACATTAGCAGGAGAGGTAAGGAGTTTTCCGTGACACACGTTAAGGACGGTTTTATTAGAATTCGAGAACCCGACCCAACCACCCTCCGAAGTGTGTCCACCGAGCTCACCCTACAAAACGTGGCAGTGGCCGGCAACGCAGGGAGTGGGGGACGCAGTGACACAGGACCCGCTTCCCAGCCCACTCCCGTGGACCACCCATCACACCCGCCGCTTTGCAGGGTGGGAGGGGCCACCCTGGATTCAGCGTCCAGTGGGCAGACGCGCTCCAGACCACCGAAGCGCTCAGAGGGCCCCCTGGCGGGCAGGCCTGGGCGTGGCTGGGGTGGGCACTGACCAGGGACAAGCTCTCCGGGGAAGGCCGCGCTCCTTACCTATTGATTTCTGCCTTCGCATCGTACCTCGAGGGAGGCCCAGACACGGGCCTTTAGGGCTTCCGGGCACAGTGGGCGTCATCACGGCGATGCCCTGGCGTTCGTACACGGACTGCAACCAGAGGGCCGGGGTGAGACGCGCGCCTGGACCTGCCCTTCCGCAGTGACCAGGCCCAGAGGGCGACATGGACACCCCGGGCAGTGGGCGCCTGTCACGTGCCTTCCCGGGCTGGAGCCCGTGAGTGTCCAGCTGAGGCCTGAGCACTTGCTGGTGCTCCCAGCCCCAGAGAACGGCTGTGGCCCGAGGCCCTGGACAGATGTGTCCTCCTCTTGTGGGGCCCAGATTTGGGCTTCGTGTCAGGACAGCGTGGGGAGTGTGACTCGAAACTACAAGGGTGGCCATCTCCATGCATGCGGAGCCCTGCCGCCTTTGGAGTGACGTTGGGAGGCCCGCCCGCTTCCCCAGTACCCGGCCACTCACGTTCACGTCAGACACGGGCGGGAAGCACCGGCTGGTGGGCCGCGGCTTGATGGTGGCCACCCTGGACTCCATGGCCATGTTCTCCGCGGCTCGGGACGGCTTGGGGGCCGGGACCACCTCATCGGCTTTATCTGCACCGTGAACAGAATGGTGGGCGCGGGTGTGAGTGACCGAAGCCCCAAACAGCCGGGGCTCGGGGCTCGGGTGGAAAAGCGCCCAAGTGCGTCCCGCATGTCACACGGCACGTAACTGCTCTAGCCTCCGAAACCGAGCAAGTGGGTGCCAGTCACTCAGTGTGGACACATGCGCTTCTCTGCCACGTGTGTGCACAGCGGCCCGATCCTGGTCCCCAAACCCTCACCCCGGGAGGGGGCATGTGGACAAGACATGGGAAGAAGACCCTGGCCACGCAGCCTCAGCCAGAGTCCCGGGCTGCCCTCAAAGTCCTGCCCTCAGTGGATGCTGCATTCGTACCAATGCCACTTATTTTTGATGGTGTTAACTAGGCCGCCGCTTGGACTTTTTAAGAGCCCGGAGGTGGTTCCTTTGTGACCAGGTGCAGTTGCCAGGGTCGAAGGGCCCACCACCCAGGGCTGGAGGCCATGTGGGTGCGTGGGTGTGAGCAAGCCCAGTGTGAGCCTGGGCAGTGTGGAGAAGCCCCCACTCCACCCCCCAGTACTAGAATACTCTCGCTTCTCTGTGAAAAAGAAAGCCAAGGGTTAGTTATTAGCGACCCTTACAAATTAAGAATTTTTTAATTGAAATTTTAAACATTAAATTTGTCTGAAAACCGAAGCACGTCCTTGAACCGCCCTGAGGCCCTGGCTGTATCTAGGACATCTGAGTCCAGGCTCTGGGGGCCGATCGGGGCCGGTGGAACGCAGGACCCCACTCCGCTGAGACCCACAGGCGTCCCGCTGGGTGGGGCTGGGCACGCGGGCTCCCTCCCACTGGGGCCACTGAGTTAGCACGGTGGCAATGTCCCACTGATGACCTTGCCCCCAGGTCACCAAGAATATTTCTGTCCTCAAGCCTGGGGTCTTCTGCTAGGCACCCTGACCCATCCCGGGTCTGGTGACCGTGAAGCTCATGTCATCGACAAGGACCAGGCCTCTGGATGTCACCCAGCCCCCAGTGGTGAGGCTGGCGTGAGAGGCAGAGAGCAGACGAGCGTCAGGCCGAGGTTATTCTAGAGCCGTTAGAGCCACCTGTCACCCCTGGGGAAGCTCGGAGCCACAGCACCGAGTAACCCAGACCAGGGTCTCCAAACAGGAACTGTGGGAGGGAGGGTACGTGCTGGGCAGGGGACAGGCAGATGCCACCTCGCCTCACAGGGCGTCGGCAGGTGGGACATAGGCGCTTCCTGGTTAATCCCCAACAGGCCTGGGTCTAGGCCAGTCCTGCACCAGCTCGGCGGACTGCAGCCCAATGTCACACCCTGCCCGCCTGTGCTTGTTGGTCCGCGGCCGGAGGACAACGTTCGCGGTTTTAAGGGACATTAAAAGGAGAGGAAGGGGGCTGTGTTACAGAGAGCGCCTGCAAGGCCTGCCACCTTCTGGGCCTTGACTGGAGTCTGGACCGTCGTCCCGGTCCACCTGCCAGCCAAACGCTGCGTTGCTCAGGCAGCAACATCAAGAAGGCCCTTCTGTGACACACGCGTCCTTGGAGCCCCACCCCCACCGGCGTCTGGGCCACGTGGCTCTCCTGCTCTTGGCCGCCCCTCGGAATTGGTCAGGAGCGCCCGCCGTGGGGATACCTTCAGCCAAGGTCACGGTCCCGAGTGCGTCCGTCCCCACCTGCTGTTAGCCAGGCCTCGCTCCCTTCGCCTGCGGCACGGCTCAGTGGCTCAGTGGCACCTGGTTGACCTGCTTGGTAAGCCGGGGGGACCCCAGGGTCCCC
>NW_011889282.1:151911-154834 GCF_000151845.1 Pteropus vampyrus | reverse complement strand
ATACTCTCGCTTCTCTGTGAAAAAGAAAGCCAAGGGTTAGTTATTAGCAACCCTTACAAATTAAGAATTTTTTAATTGAAATTTTAAACATTAAATTTGTTTGAAAACCGAAGCACATCCTTGAACTGCCCCAAGGCCCTGGCTGTATCTAGGACATCCAAGTCCAGGCTCTGGGGCCGATCGGGGCCGGTGGAACGCAGGACCCCGCTCCGCTGAGACCCACAGGCGTCCCGCTGGGTGGGGCTGGGCACGCGGGCTCCCTCCCACTGGGGCCATTGAGTTAGCATGGTGGCAATGTCCCACTGAGGACCTTGCCCCCAGGTCACCAAGAATATTTCTGTTCTCAAGACTGGGGTCTTTTCCTAGGCACCCTGACCCATCCCGGGTCTGGTGACCGTGAAGCTCATGTCATCGACAAGGACCAGGCATCTGGATGTTACCCAGCCCCCAGTGGTGAGGCTGGTGTGAGAGGCAGAGAGAGATGAGCGTCGGGCTGAGGTTATTCTAGAGCCGTTACAGCCACCTGTCACCCCTGGGGAAGCTCGGAGCCACAGCACCGAGTCACCCAGACCAGGGTCTCTAAACAGGAACTGTGGGAGGGAGGGTACGTGCTGGGCAGGGGACAGGCAGATGCCACCTCGCCTCACAGGGCGTCGGCAGGTGGGACACAGGCGCTTCCTGGTTAATCCCCAACAGGCCTGGGTCTAGGCCAGTCCTGCACCAGCTCGGCGGACTGCAGCCCAATGTCACACCCTGCCCGCCTGTGCTTGTTGGTCCGCGGCCGGAGGACAACGTTCGCGGTTTTAAGGGACATTAAAAGGAGAGGAAGGGGGCTGTGTTACAGAGAGCGCCTGCAAGGCCTGCCACCTTCTGGGCCTTGACTGGAGTCTGGACCGTCGTCCCGGTCCACCTGCCAGCCAAACGCTGCGTTGCTCAGGCAGCAACATCAAGAAGGCCCTTCTGTGACACACGTGTCCTCGGAGCCCCACCCCCACCGGAGTCTGGGCCACGTGGCTCTCCTGGCTCTTGGCCGCCCCTCGGAATTGGTCAGGAGCACCCGCCGTGGGGATACCTTCAGCCAAGGTCACGGTCCCGAGTGCGTCCGTCCCCACCTGCTGTTAGCCAGGCCTCGCTCCCTTCGCCTGCGGCACGGCTCAGTGGCTCAGTGGCACCTGGTTGACCTGCTTGGTAAGCCGGGGGGACCCCAGGGTCCCCTTGGCCTGTCCCTGGAGGCCGGGCCCCTCGAAGTGGCCATTGGCCTTGCTTCAGCTGAGCGCCGGGTGTTTCTCCAGCGAGGGTGGGGACTTGGGTCTCTCGGGAGTTTGCCCACAGGTTGGCACGGCTTCCGCAGGCCCAGGCTCAGCTCCCGCAGCTCCCTCAGCCCAGCTCTCCCCCGGGGCCTCGGAGGGTTAAGAAGGCAACCTGGGGGGGCGCTGCAGACGGACAGCCCTGCTGTGCCCCTGGCCGCGTCTGAGCCCATCAAGGGGCGAGGGACTCCGGGCGGGATGCTCTCTCGTCACCAGCCGGATCCCCGGGCTCCTGCGTCTAGCGGGCCCTCTGAGTCCACGTTTGGAATTTAGCCTCCCGAGCTGACGGAGCCGGTCCAGTGCGCGCCTGGCACACCGAGGTCCCATTGTGTGGCATCACCCGGATGTCCTCACGCCTGGAACGAGCTGGCAGCTGACTACAGTCTTGGGCTCAGGGCATGAGGTAGGCACCCCGGGAAGATGCCTCGAAAGATGGGCGTGCCCGGTGAGGCAGCGGCATCGCGGCTACTGATACTGGCCCCGGTCCCCGGCCTTGGTGGAGATTCTGAGCGCCTTCGTCCCATTTCTCATCCTGACGAGGACCTGGCCGTGGGGGGCCGTGATTCCGATTTTGCAGAGAGAGCAGCTGGGGTCTGAGATGCTCAAATCCTGCCGGCGGAAATCTGGGGCCAGGTAGGAGCTTGGCTAGAGCTGGGGTCCTCGGCCTCTACGCCCCGTGCCAGCCAGGCTTCTGGGCCCTGGAGGTGGAGGGCAGTGGAAATCTAGGGTTACCATTGGAGTGGTCTGCATAGTCCAGCTGGTTGAAAAGCAGGGAGTGGGCGCACATTATGGTCACACTGCGTCGAGAAGGGCAGGCTGGGTGGAGCTGAAGGTGAGTCTCCCGGAGCGGAGCCATCTTGAACGAGGACATCCCCGCCCTCCTGCGCCATCCCGCCCCGACGTCCCTGTGAACCAGGGCGCACGCGAGCACCTTGGTGTGCGGCGGGGTGAGGTCGGGGGCCCTCGTTTCCTTTCCACTGAATGTGGCTCGTGTGATTCAAATACAAAGAGGGACACCCTGCACCGCTTCCCCACGGGGCCCGAGACTCCGCTCAGCCCCCCCTCCCCCGAGGGTTTAACGGCTTTTAAGAAACCGGGTTCCCGCTTCCTTCTAGGCTGGTGAGGATGATCCACTTCATCTATAAAACCCCGGAGTCGGGCCAGCCCCCTGCAGTCTTACAATGAAATACGCAGTGACTGAAAACCGTCCTGCAGACATGCTCGAAGACCGACAAATCTTAAAAAGCAGTCTCATGGCGAGATGATGACAAGCTCCAGAGGTGACCCCGGATCTAGGAAACAGGTGTGGCGCCCGCTGTCCACAGACTGCAGACTGCCTGGCGTGGGGACAGACGTCCTCTGGGAGGGGGGCGGGTTTGTCAAGCACGGTTGGGCCGCGTGCAGCCACGTTCCTCTTGGGAGCCAGGGCAGGGCGGGTCTCCTGCCGGTGCCCAGAGACCCCAGCCTGTGAGCTCACCCTCGTCCACAGGCCGGTGTCAACAGGAGTCGCCCGGTGTGCCTTCCTGCGGGAGAAATCCTTGCCTAGTGAGCCAGCCGTCAGGGCAAGAGAGTGCGGAGCGGGCTTTCCCCCAAGACACAGCTTCCAGGAGGAAGAC
>NW_011889282.1:149540-151426 GCF_000151845.1 Pteropus vampyrus | reverse complement strand
CCCGAGGGTTTAACGGCTTTTAAGAAACTGGGTTCCCGCTTCCTTCTAGGCTGGTGAGGATGATCCACTTCATCTATAAAACCCCGGAGTTGGGCCAGCCCCCTGCAGTCTTACAATGAAGTTCGCAGTGACTGAAAACCGTCCTGCAGACACGCTCGAAGACCGACAAATCTTAAGAACAGTCTCGTGGCGAGATGATGACAAGCTCGAGGTGACCCCGGATCTAGGAAACAGGTGTGGCACCCGCTGTCCACAGACTGCAGACTGCCTGGCGTGGGGACAGACGTCCTCTGGGAGGGTGGCGGGTTTGTCAAGCACGGTTGGGCCGCGTGCAGCCACGTTCCTCTTGGGAGCCAGGGCAGGGCGGGTCTCCTACCGGTGCCCAGAGACCCCAGCCTGTGAGCTCACCCTCGTCCACAGGCCGGTGTCAACAGGAGTCACCCGGTGTGCCTTCCTGCGGGAGAAATCCTTGCCTAGTGAGCCAGCCGTCAGGGCAAGAGAGTGCGGAGCGGGCTTTCCCCCAAGACACAGCTTCCAGGAGGAAGACGGACGTCACCAGCACCAGATGCTGGGACGAGCTGCACACGCTGGAAGCAGCAGGTGCCGCCAGCTGGCCCACCTGTGTTTAGTCTTCCCAGGAGGCGGCAAAGGGGTCGCGGGGCGGGCGCGTGGACCCCAGCACACGGTTTGTCGTCCTCGGGCTCTGACGAGCCTCGCGCCTCCCCGGGACGGGCCCGTGGGTGCAGCCAGAGGTGCTGGCGGCCCCGAGGCCACTGCGAACCTGGTCCCACCACTGCTGGCCTGGCTTCCGCCCCGTGCTGTCCTGTTCTCCCTCAGGCCCAGGAGCACAGCTCTGGGGACTAGAGAAGGTCGTCAGGAACACCGGGGACCGGACGGGTTCTGGAGACGAAGTGAGGTCTCACGGGTCTTCGTCACCTGCCTGCAGTCACCAAGCGGGAGGCGGCTCCGCGCTGGGCCTGTTACTGTGCTGTCAGTTTCCTGGGACTGCCGGGACGGGGCGTCTCTAACCAGGCGGTTCACGGAGGCGACTTTATTCCCACACGGCCTGGAGGCCAGGACTCCGGAATCAGGGTGGCAGCAGGTCGGTTCCTTCCTGGGCTCCCCGCGAGGCGCCTTCCTGGGCTCCGGCTGCATCACCCCAGTCTCTCCCTCCGTCTTCACGTGGCCCCCGCACGCGTCCCTCTGCTGTGTCGGCCTCGCGCTCCTCTGGTGAGGGCCCCGTCGCCAGGGCAGGGCCCACCCCGGTCCACAGGCCCTCCCCCTCGTTCCATCTGCAAAGACCTTGCTTCCTGACAAGGTCACTTTCACAGGGTCTAGCTGGACATGAATTTTGGGGACGCGATTCAACCAGCGCCTCCACGAAGACCTGACTTTTTCCTATTGCACACGTGTGACAAATGCTTCTTGGGAGGTGAGGCAGCGTGACAGGCCTGGAGCATTCCTGGCACACCTACTGCGTGCTGGGGGACGCGGGAGTCCCGCACCGCGTGCCATGGTCCCCGGGCCCCGGCACACGCCCCACAGGAGCTGGGTCGGCCACAGCTGCTGGGCCCTTCGAGGTTTTCTGGCCCATGCGCCGCCTCCGGTTCCGGCTGGGGTCAGGCAGTGTGGGGCGGGGGCATTTGGCACCGACTCCGCATCCAGTTTTCTGATGTTCAGAAGCCGGCAGCCTCCACTCAGGACTCTGCCTGTCCTCTGTGGATTCTGCTGGCCCTGGGGACCACGGCCGCTCTCCTTATCCTCTATCAGTTTGGGGTATCTGGCGGCTGGAGGAGCCCTGAGGGAGGAGGCGCAGTGGATGTGGCCACAGGGCCCCCCCCGGGCCTCGCTGGCAGCGGCCTTTCTGGGCAGCTCTGCTCCAGGGG
>NW_011889282.1:142238-149230 GCF_000151845.1 Pteropus vampyrus | reverse complement strand
GGACCGGACGGGTTCTGGAGACGAAGTGAGGTCTCACGGGTCTTCGTCACCTGCCTGCAGTCACCAAGCGGGAGGCGGCTCCGCGCTGGGCCTGTCACTGTGCTGTCCAGTTTCCTGGGACCACCGGGACAGGGCGTCTCTAACCGGGCGGTTTACGGAGGCGACTTTATTCCCACACGGCCTGGAGGCCAGGACTCCGGAATCAGGGTGGCAGCACGTTGGTTCCTTCCTGGGCTCCGGCTGCATCACCCCAGTCTCTCCCTCCGTCTTCACGTGGCCCCCGCACGCGTCCCTCTGCTGTGTCGGCCTCGCGCTCCTCTGGTGAGGGCCCCGTCGCCAGGGCAGGGCCCACCCCGGTCCGCAGGCCCTCCCCCTCGTTCCATCCGCAAAGACCTTGCTTCCTGACAAGGTCACTTCACAGGGTCCAGGTGGACACGAATTCTGGGGACGCGATTCAACCAGCGCCTCCACGAAGACCTGACTTTGTCCTATTGCACACGGTCTTTCTGGAGTGTGACAAATGCTTCTTGGGAGGTGAGGCAGCGTGACAGGCCTGGAGCATTCCTGGCACACCTACTGCGTGCTGGGGGACGCGGGAGCCCCGCACCGCGTGCCATGGTCCCCGGCACACGCCCCACAGGAGCTGGGTCGGCCACAGCTGCTGGGCCCTTCGAGGTTTTCTGGCCCATGCGCCGCCTCCGGTTCCGGCTGGGGTCAGGCAGTGTGGGGCGGGGGCATTTGGCACCGACTCCGCATCCAGTTTTCTGATGTTCAGAAGCCAGCGGCCTCCACTCAGGACTCTGCCTGTCCTCTGTGGATTCTGCTGGCCCTGGGGACCACGGCCGCTCTCCTTATCCTCTATCACAGTTTGGGGTGTCTGGCGGCTGGAGGAGCCCTGAGGGAGGAGGCGCAGTGGATGTGGCCACAGGGCCCCCCCCCCCGGGCCTCGCTGGCAGCGGCCTTTCTGGGCAGCTCTGCTCCAGGGGTGGGTTCCCGGGGGCCCACGAGGGGTGCCTTTGTCAGGATGGTGGTGGACGGAGGGGCTGTTCCCGTCAGCTGGGGGTCGGCCTTAGGCTGAGGGGAGTCTAAAGGGAAGTCAGATTCCAGGGAGCATTCTGTGCCCTGGGCCGACACGGTGACTGATCCCAGAAAACCCTCCGGGGGTTTCCGGGGCAGCCCCTGGGGCTTCGGAGGCCCGAGACCGTGCAGAGAAAAGGCAGTCGCGGGGAGAAAGGGGGCGCTCCCACCTCGGCACTCGGGGACCCCACCCCCCGATGCCCCCTCACTGGGTTCGGCCCACCTGCCCTAGTTTCGGCATTTTGGACACTGTGTGCGCCCAGGGTCATGGGATAGGGTCCCTCCGCCACCCCCAGAAAAGCAGTTTTGACCCGAAAGTGTTTTTCTTAATTGTTGGGGTGGTTGTCTCCAGCAGCCAGGTGGGAAACACCCCAAAATGTGGCGTTGCTGAAGGAGGGGCCCGTGTCTTCCAGGGCGCACGTGGGGCTGTGTCTTGGCCGCTCACAGCACAGCGACGGCCAGGCCTCCCACCCGTGCCGGCCCCCGCGGGGCAGGGCAGCTGTGGCCTTACGGTTCAAGGACAGTTTTTCTCGCGGGGGCAGAGCCGGCCTCCTGGGGAGGCCTATGGGGTTGCCTTGCCCACGGCCAGGGGTTCAGCCCTCCCTCCATGCGCCAGGGCCTCTGCTTGCCTGCACCCTGACCGGCAGCCACAGCGGCTGCCCGTAGGGAAGACCTAGCTGTGACAGCTGAGGGTCCCGCGGGCTTCACAGTCACGAGATGAGGACACGTCTCAGGTGAGATGCGGGACACGCTGGGGGACACAGACGGGAAACGTGAAGCAGACGCGACAGACTGCACGGGGCCGTGTCCTGGAGCGGGCCCCGCGCGGGGGACACAGCACGGGGTCACGGCACAGAGGGACGCCACGCCGACGGCCACAGAGGGTGTCCCCCGCAGGGCGTGCGGGCGGGGGCTGCACACAGACTCGGGCTCTCCCCTTACCCTTCTTCTTCCGGACGGAAGCTTGCAAACAGAAAGGGGAGCGTGAGTCCCAGACGGCAGTGCCTGCCGGGGCCTGGGGGCTGGACCCCCGGACCTGACCCGACCCTCCGCGCATGCGGCCCAGATGTGGGCAGGCGGGGCGTCTGGGGGGCAGGATGTGCCATCTGCGGCTTTCTGGGGACCTGGACACCGGGGCCGACCTTCCGACAGGTCCGGCTGGTAACCCCGTTCCTGGGCTTTCCTGCCTACTCGCCCTGCCCCTCCCAGCGTCCTACGTGGACAGTGGGCTCCGCCAGGGCATGTGTGAGCCGGAAGGGCCCGCATGGGGCGAGAGGGGCCAAGGGCTCAGAGGACGGAGCAGTGCCCATCTGTCCAAACTGACCCCATGGGAGCCCCCCTTTGAAGGTAGGCTGCTTGCTGGTCCCTTGAGGGGAAGGGGTCCTGCCACAGGCCCTTTGGGGAGCGAGGGGCACAAACTCCTCATTTTAGAAGACATGCAGCGATTCTCACCATCGTCCCCTCAGGGGCCATACCAGGGGCAGGGGACGGTGGGGTTTTCCAGTCTCGTTGGCCAGACGTAATGTGGTTAAGGTGGGTGGGGGAGGGCCCGTGGGGGGCTGTGGGTTTGGGCGGGGGCAGCGCCACAGCAGGTGCTCTCTCCCGAAGAACCGGGCCTGGGCGCCGGCTGCTAGATTCCAGCCCCAGGACATGGCGACCGCGAGGGGCACTCACAGGAGGTGGCCTGGGCCAGGAGGACGGTTCGCCCACCATGGACAGAGTGCACGAGACCCGGCTCAGAGGAGCCGCAGGAAGGAAGGGTGGGGAGGATGGCCAAAGGTTCTGGGGGTGAAGCCTGGCACCCGGTGGGGGCGACGGCCAGGGGAACACCCCGGACCGGCTGGGCCACGCGGGCTTCGGGTTCAGGGCTGGCGTCTGAGCCACGTGCCCTGTTCACCTGCCCCCCGCATGCTGTCGGCGGAGCCGGCATGGCCGCCCACCGCCACCCCGCGTGGCTCAGTCACTCTCCCTCCAAAGGTAGCCCCGGGCTCTGTGGCCACTCCTCGACACGACGTTTGGCCAGCATCCCAGAGGCTCACGCCGCCAGCTCCAGGGCCACTTCTCTTAGGGACGGTCACCATGGGCTGCGGGGCCCAGGGCCGTGGTGCTCTGCACGGCCGTGCCCACCTGTGACGGGGTCTGAGGGCCGGGGCCTCCTCGCCCCTTGCAGACCTTTGGAGAGGGCGCCGGGAGCTCCCTACACCTGGTGAGCGCCCACCAGGCCCGCCAACCCCCAGGGCAGAGGTGGCTTTCAGAGGTGGCCCTCGCCAGCAGGGGGAGCTGTCTGGGGGATACCGTGGGGCAGCTTACCTTTATCCACTAGTGAGCGGCCCAAAAATTCAAAACAAAACAATGTTAGACGAAGAGGGAGAGGAAGAGGCAAAACTAGTCACCGCAGCGGAGCCGGCGGGCCGGACGGAGGAGCCGGCGAGGGGGAGGGGCCGGGCCATGCACGCGGGGCGGGAGGCGCGGGAGGTGCGGGAGGCGCGGGGCTGGGCCGGGGAGGCGACTCTTACCGAGCTCCTCCAGCTCCGAGGTCATGGACTTGGAGCGCAGCGTGAGGGCCGTGGTCGGAGCCCGCTTGGGGGGTGGGGGCGCTGCAGGGGCCGACAGGAGAGACCAGGCGTGAGGCTGGCCCCGCCGCGAGGCCGCCGCCCCGACCCACCTTCCCGCGCCAGAGGCGGTGGCCTGAGCCTGCGGCTTTCCTCCTGCGAGGCCGACAGGCGGGGCCGGCCGCCAGGGTGGGCAGGCTGGCCATGGTCGCCTGCTGGCCTGCGGCAGTCCTTGGGCTGGGGACGTCTGCTGGCTTCACCTGGGCTGCGATGGGTTGGGACCAAGCAGGGGGCTCGGGTGGACCGTGACAGGCCCTCCCGGGGGACCCCAGCCCCTCTGCACTCAGCCTAGCCACGCCGGGCTCTGAGGGGTGCAGCGGAAGCATACGGCCAGGAGGCTCGGCCAGCTCCGTGCTGTGCCTGCCGGCGACTAAGAGGGACTGACGTTCCAGCAGCCTATGCAGCCCCGGGTGGCTGAGGGGGGCCCCAGCGGGGTGCGATTCTTCCTCGTCCCCACCCGTGTCACAGCAAGGACACAGGCCTCACACATTGCCGATGCCCCTCTCCCAGCCCCCTTTTGAGAGAAGCCTGAGAGCCCCTCAGCATCTCTCCTCACCCCTCCCCTGACACTCTCGGGCCACAGGCTCCCCGTCCACAGTGCAGGGCCCCCTCTTCCAGGCAGCCCTCCGTGGCTGTGCCCTTGCTCTGTGTCCCAAGCCCAGGCTGAAGGCTCTAGGTGGGCTAGGGGGAGGGGATGCGCCCTTGCTTTGGGGAAATGCTGGGATGCTGGAAGGAGCAACATGTTCCTCCAGCCTCTCCCCAGCCAAGGGGAGCCGGGGGTACCTCTGGCCTGTTCCCAGCTCCCCGCTGTGGCCTCCCTCAGGAAGGAGGGCAGGACCCAGTCACGGCGGGGCCAGCAAGCTCTGTGGACACTGGGACCAGTGGACGGCACCCCTTTCACGGGCACAGGCTGCATGCTGGTAGGACCCATCACAGTGACCGATGGACAGTCTGTCCGGGTGAGCGCCCCACCCCTGTCTGCTGAGCACAGCCCTTGCCTGAGGCCACCACTGCACCGTTTGCAGGCTCCAGTCAGCCCATAATCTCCCTTCCAGCTCTTTTTCCTGCTCCCGGGGGCCCGGGTCCCAATGGGAGGAGTGGGGGACACACATGAGGCGCCCAAGCCCGCCCTGCCCCACCCCTCCCAGGGGCAGGGCTCGTGGTGGGGGGTGGGTGGCATGGGGCAGGCACCTTTCTTCCTGGCGGTGTCGTCGGGGTCGAGATTCCTGGTCACCGTCACCACCTTGAGGACGAGGTGGTTCCCTCCCTGGCGGATCATGTTCACCACCTGCCGGTGGCCGACCTTCACGACGTTCTCATTGTTGACCTGTGGGGGGAAGGGGCACGGCCGTGAGACCTCGTGGGGCCCTGTGGGTTTGAGGAGCGATGCTCTCGGGGAGGCCGGAAGGAAACTGCTGGGCCCGGCGTTGTCGCCGCAGTTAGGTGGCCGGGGAGCTGGGGGCCTGGGGCCGTTCCTGTGCCCTGCGGGCTCCTGTCACTCCAGCGGGCATCCTCGGTGCTCGCTGAGCAGACCCAGGAACCGTTTCCCTGGTGGCCAGCGCTGCTCGGCCCCCCGGGCCAGCTTTCCATATCCACAGCTGCGAGAACCTGACCTTTACTTGCTTCTCACGTATTTGGGAAGCTGTCACACTGACTGGCTCATTTCCTCCCCAGGCTCCACCCTCCTCCCCGCCCTGGAGGCCCAAGAAGGTATGGAGTGTGGCCACCAAGAGCGGTGGGTCCCCTCCCGCGCCCTGCTCCTCGGGGGCCACTGCTCCAGCCCTCCAGGGACACCCCAGGCTGTCCTCACTGCGGCCACTGCAGTGTCGGGCGTGCTTGGCGCCTCTTGGGCCCTAGTCCCTCCTTTTCACCTCCATGTCCCCACCGGGGTGGATACGCGTGGCACAGAAGCAGAAACGGATGCACGGTGACATCCACGAGTGGGGGCGGGGCCGGGCCTCGAACCCCAACACCTTGGTCCCCTTGCAGCTCCTGAAACTCAGTCCAGCCACAGACCTGCTGGTCCACCGCCCCCTGTCCACAGTCAGAGCGGTGACCACAGACCCTCAGTGGGACAGCGGGGAGAGAGCTCGCCGCGCTCCGCCTGGCTTGCTCACGGTGTTTGGACCCCACCTGTCGCACCCACTGGACCGGACCTCTTCAGGGGGCCAGGGTCCCCACTGTCCCCCAGCTCCCGGTCTGGGCGCTGGGATGGTGTTGTGACTACTCTGGGCACCAGCTTTGAAGGAAGGAGCTGCCCGGTCGCAGGAAGCAGTCAGAGGCAGTGGCGGCCCCACTCGGCCACCGCCAGCCCCATCTGGCTGCGCTGCTTCCTGTGTGCGTTCCGTCAAAACCTGTGAGGTCCAGCGCAGCCGCACACAAGTGTCGCAAGGCTTGGTAAATTCCACACGCCGCACGTCTATGTGACCGACGCCAGGGTGAAGCACTGGGGGGCCCGCCCCCCACCGGCGACAGCGCACAGGTGAGCGGCCCGCTCATCTCTCACGGCTCTTCCAGGCGGAGACCTGGTGCCCAGCGGGGACTCACGTAAGACACGCTCAGCCACAGCAGAGGACAGACCGTGTGGGGACCACGGGCAGCGGGCTGTGAGGGAGGCAGGAGGGGTGGGGCGACCAGATCAAGTCTGGAACCGCTGATGGCATCCCCGGGGGACGGGGGCGAGGTATGCAGGGGCAAGACCCCCTCCTGAGCAGCCACGATTGTGGGGCGCCACGCGCGGTATGGGAGTGCAGGCCAGGAGTGGCGAGATGCCGACACCCGAGAACCTTCCAGGTCAGCCCCGTGGGAGGCCATGGGGACAAGGTGAGGACCTGACTGTGCGGTCGATGGGTGGGGACCAGCTGCCCTGCTCACGACGGGTCCCCAGTGCAGGCGTCGGGTGGGGCGCGAACAGAGACAGCCAGGGTCACCTTAACCCTGTCACCCCGCATTCTGGCTGAGCTTCTGGGGGCTGAGGGGACTCAGCTACAAGGCCGCTGGGCAGGAAGGTGCCCTGGGGACCTGGACTCTGACCTCGATCCAGCGTCCTGCAGCCCGCTGACCCTCAGGCCTCGGGCCTGGCTCCCTGGAACCCTGGGGCTCTGGAATCTTCTGCGTCTTTGTTCCCGGTAGTTGGCCATTGTTCTCCCGAGACCCCCACCAGGGCTGGTCTTGGTCACACTGGGGACCATGCCTGGGGAGGGGCTAGACACGGTGGCAGAAGAGTCCCTTCTGAGGTGTCAGACACCTCAGCGACCGAGTTTGGGGAAGAGGTCTCCAAAGCCATGAGTTGCTAATGGCAGA
>NW_011889282.1:134025-140648 GCF_000151845.1 Pteropus vampyrus | reverse complement strand
GTATCTTGTCTCTGGTTTGAGGCAGGTGAGGCGGAGCTGTCTTGGCGAGCAGGTGACTCAGGAATGATTGGTTTTAGTTAAGAGGACTGAAGGAGCAGACCCCAGGGCCACGGTCACCCAGACTGGCAAAGATGGCAGACGCAGTTCCCGCCAGTGAGGCCACAGCCCCAGACGCTGCTGCGGCATACCCAGTGCCAGTGCCAGTGCCAGGCAGGGGGCTTCTGGGGTGTTATGGGCGGGACTTGGGGGCCGGGAGAGGCAATGCCACAGGAAAATGACAGCAGGGCCCCGCCCACGGCCGTGTTTGTGCAGACCCCCTGCCATGCCCCACGCCACAGAGGTCTCATCAGAACTGCCCCCTTTCAGTGGGGCCTCGCTGGTCACCAGGATGTGGCTCGCTGAGCTCCCTAAGAAAACGCTGTCTTTCCGGGCGCCCCCTTTTCTGCCCCTGGGCTCAGATCCTGCCTCCCTCCTCCTCTGTCCTCTGTCCCTGGGTGGAGGGAGCTCCTCTATAAGACGGGGTGCCCCGCAAGATGGGATGTCCCAGAGGACGGGGTGCCAGGCAGGGTACACGTCCCGGCCTTCCTCCACCCGCTGGGTAGCATCTGCCTGGGCAGCGTCACGTCTGGTGAGTCCCGGAGGATCCTCCTCTTCTGGGCACAAAGGGGCGGGAGCCACACTCCCACTGCCCCCCCTTCCCCATGAGGACGAGCGTGGCACGCATTTCCTGACAGAGGACCAGCTTCTCCAGCCTGCACGGTGGGTGGCGGTCCCATCACAGAGCCCACTCGGCCGTGGGCCCTCGCACGCTTCTCCCCCGCCACCCTCCCTCAACCAGTTCCGTCTTAAATTCTCATCCTGCTTTGCAAAGTAGATAAGCTTTGGATGGAGTCTTTCCCCAAAAGCAAGAAGCGTGCCAAGGTCAGAGCCGCAGGCCGCGTGGGCTTTCGGGGATCAGCTGCTGCTGTGCAGGTGAGCACGCCGACAGCGAGGGCACAGAGGTGCCAACTAGCGTGTGGCTCGATGCCTATAAGTAGCCTCCCTCGGGAAGAGCAAGCAAAGGCACGAGGCAGCACCAAGCAACCTTGACAAGACAGGACCGGGGCCGGACCGGGCGGGAATGATCCTGGGAACGCCTGGCAACTAGTGTGGTGGGGACGTAGCAGCGAAGAGCAGACTGTGCTCTGAATTGCGCAGCCTTAAAACTAAAAATTCAGTTTAGCCTGCAGTGGGACTTTGGGACCAGCTACCGTCCTTACAACAGATGCTCAAAATTGCTCGTGTGGTGATGGGACTCTCAGGCTGATTAGATGAAAGGCTTGCTGTTTCCTCGGCTGCCTAGGCTGGCGTCTTAAACGTTCGCGGGGTTCCGGCGTCCCTCAAAAAACCTGGCCCTGCAATTCTGGCGCGCTGCCACCAGGAAGAGCTGTGTGCCTTGATCACCCGCCGCATTTATGGAAGGTCAGCCAAGTCCCGGGGCTCCTGGGATCACGGCCTAGCAGTAGAGAGAAACAGCTCACGAGTCACAGGCCCAGCTGGCTGGAAGGAAGGGTACTGTGCCTGTCTGTGCACCGTCCTTACACACACACGGGGCGGGGGACCACAGGCCACGTGCTGGCAGAGGAGCACGCGTCTGGCCCCCACCACAGTCCAGGAAGCTTCGTGAAGAATGCGGAGACAGCCCGTCCTCTGCACGCTTTTGTACCTTTCCAACTAATTCTCCTCTTCTGCCTAAATCGTTATTCAAAACATCAAACTCGTACGCGCACGTGGTTTGAAGAGACGGAGCTTGTTACAAAGCTGACAGCGCCCGCCACCTGGCCCCGCTCGTCACTTCCAAAGCCTTCGGCCCATTCTGTCTGTATCTGCCACCGCATCTAAACACACGTGTACTGTGGCTACGTGACGTGTAAATTTTAGATGGTATCTGCTGACACATCGCCGTGGGAGAGGATGCTCTAGCTCAGGGCATCTCAGCAGTGGCACTATCCCAAGTCTGGACCAATGAACTCTTCGTCGTGGGTGTTTAGCAGCATCCCTGGCCTCTACCCACTAGAGCGGCACCCCTCTCACCCCGAATGTGACAACGCAGAGTGCTTCCGGACACGGCGCCTCGCGTCCTCGGGGGGGTCCAGAGTCGCCCTCCGCTGAGGACCACCGACGTGGCCTTTCTCATCCCACTCCAGCCCGTGTTTCCATCCTCTGGTTACAGTTAGATCGTGATTTTAACGGGAGCGACACCCGGGCCTTACACCATGACCGTGCGGTATCTACTCACAGCTAAACGGTACGGCCTACTATGATTACTTTGTCTCTTTCCCAGATACACTTTGTTTTCCCTGGAGTGGAATAATTCTCTGGCGTTTGTTTATTAGTTTAATTTTCTACGTACTTAACAGTAATTCAAACCCAAACACTTCTTAATTATGTAAATCTCTTTTCAAAATCTTCAAACACTTTGGGTATTTTGTTGTTTGTGTTCTTGCTAAAATCACTCCTGAAGACGCCTCTGCTCTGAAAAATGTGGTTCGGGGATCCGTGCACCTGTGTTCCCATTAATGTCACCCCCAGGATTCCCTCTGATTCTTTCTCGTGTTGTATCGCCTAAATCCTAGACTCCACGTATGTATTTATTTGGTTCAAAGCCTCATTATTGGTAGACGACATTCTCCAGTACTTTCCTATTAAAGAAGTTTGGGACATAAGTTTTTTTGGGGGGAAGGGGACATTCCCTATTTGAAAATGGCTTTATCTACATACTTAAATGGTAGTTTGGTTGGGTATAAGATTTGAGGTTGGAGAGTAAAGTGAGCTCATAGGAGTGACTTCTGCAGGTGACAACAATCAAGTCTGGACAAAATACAACCTCCTACCCCTAAACCTGAACAGACACAGTTCCCTGAGAGCTCCAGAGGACGAGCAAAGCCAGGCAGATTTTGGATGGGAGTGGAAAATTAGGAGATCCGGGCCGTGGACAGAGAGTGGTGTAGGTCACCTGAAACTCTGATAGAAAACAGCCTTTCTGGCTTGAGAAATCCGAAGGCAGAGCCAGAGGTGGCCACAGCTGCCAAAGTGAGGGGAGAGCCCCAGAATAGAGAGCCGTGGAAGAGTAATTTCATGTTCCTTGTGTAAACTTCCCCCCGAATCTCTAGGAAATGTAACAGAATCCAGCGTGGCCACGGCATAACAGTCACAGTATTCAGGATGTAGTACAAACTCGAGAAAACCCAGAGGTGACTTAGATGACGCAATTCTCAGACAAGGTCTTTGAAGCAGGTATCCTAAAATACTCAGGTAAAGGAAAGTATACTCCTAGTGCATAGAAGATAGACAATCTCAGCAAAACAATTAAAACTATAAAAAAGAGCTGGGACGTTTAGAATGAAAAGTACAACATCTAAAATCAAAGAAACGCACTGGATGGGCTTAAAAGCAGAATGGATATGAAAGCAAAGAGGAGCTTGAAGATACATCAGTAGAACTTACCCAACATGAAAGAGAAAAAGATTTTCAAAAGGGAACAGAGACTTAGGGACAGTGAGTGGGCCCATGCCAAGAGGTCCAGCATAAGGATGATTAGAGTCCCACGAGGGGAGAATAATTATTAGAGTCTCAGAATAGACGGAGAAAAATGGGTCAGAAAAAATATCCGAATGACCATGGACTTCACATCAGAAGCTATAGAGACCGGAAGAGTGCGGAATGATACCTTAAAACCGTGAGGAAAATAACAACCTAAAATTCTATATCCAGCGGAAATGTCTTTAAAGCACGAAAGCGAAATAGACGTCTGTAGAGATGTGAAAACCGAGAGAGTTGGTTGTCAGTGGACCTGCACCGCGAGAAACGAGAAAGGAGGGTCCTCAAGGCGGAGGGGAGGGACCCTGGGTCTTCGGAAGGCGCGAAGGGTACTGGAAAGGGTGAACACCTAGGTAAAACATATACGGTTCTTTTCTCTCTCGTTAAAAAATAGACACCGCTATTTGAGATCAAGTAACATCGTTTTGTGGGGTTTGTAGCGTGAGTAGGTGTAGCACCTGTGATACCCGCAGGAAGGCGGGAGCGAGGTGGACACACCTAGATGCCGAGGTTTTATAGTTCGCGTGACGTGTGCAGTGCGAATTCTAAGTAGACTGTGCAGTTAAGGATGTGCACGATAATCCCAGAGCCACCACTAAGAAGAATGCAGAAGAGTACAGCTCAAAGCCGATGCGTTAAAATGGAGTTCTAAAAATAGATAATCTAAAATAAAGCAGAAAAGGGGAGAACAGAGAGGTCAAACAAAAAATCAAATGACCCGGTAGACCCATACGGATCCGCTTCGATCGTAATATTACGTGTCAATGGGATGAAACTCGAGTTAAAGAGCAGATACTACAAAAATGGATTAAAAAATAAAGACCGACATATGTTGTCTGTATATTTTAAATACAGACACACAGGAGTTGAAAGTAAATTAATGGGGGGAAAAAAAAACCATCCCGTGGATGGAGTGACTGTATTAATACCAGACAAAATTAACTTCAGCCATTGTGAAAAACAGTTTGGCAGGTTCCTCGCAATGCGAAGCACGGGTATGATGTGACCCAGAAACTCCACTCCTAGGTATATTCTCAAGAGAAGTGAAAACGTTTGTTCACAGAAATCCCCGGACGCGGAAGCTCGCAGGGGTGGTGTTCACAATAGCACAGATGTGGGGGTCGGAGGGACGGGGCATGATGGAGATGGGCACGAGGTGAGCAAATCACACTGTGCTGGCAGCGGCGACGCTGAGCATGCGCTGAAATCCTCTGCACCGTGCGATTTAACGAGCCGAAGGTGACGGTGCGTGAGTTACATCTCGATAAAGCCCTTATTTACAGAAAGACTGAAGGAAAAGGGCATTACCAGAAACGAAGAGGGGCATGTCATTATTATATAAGCAGTAATTCCAAAGGAGGACACGACAGTCACAAACACGTATGCGCCTGATAACAGAGCCTCAACATATAAAAGCAGACTCCGACAGAAGTAGAGAGAAATAGGCAGCTGTGCAAACATGGCAGGAGGTTTCAACGCCCCTCGCTCAAATCGATAGGGTAGCCAGACGAAAAGAAAAAAAAATCAATACGCAGATGATCTAAGCAAATACCCTGAACTAATTGATATTTACGGAACACTACACCCGACGATTACGGAACGTGCGTGCTCTCCGAGTGCGTGTTGAACGTTCACCAAGCCATAAAGTGCCAGGTTGGAAACAGTTTTCCTTCAACGATTTCAAGGTTGTGCTTCATTTATTTTAGATTCCGGAGTCGACAGTGAGCGATCCGCTATCATTCGAGTCTCGACGGTTTGTATGCAGCCTTCATCCCTTCCCCGCTGCCCGCCGTCCCCCTGGAGGACCCTGCACGCCAGATTTTCTGAAATTTATGGATGTGCGTGTGTGTGACTCTGTTTTCATCTCTTATACTGGGTACTCATGAATTCTTTTCCATCAGGGAACTCCTGTCCTTTGGTCCTAGAGAGTTTCCTTCCATCGCGTCTTGAACCCTTCCTTTCTCTCGTTTTGTCCTCGAGGTGTCCTTATTTGGCACATGGTGGACCTTCCGGTCCGGTCTCCTGATTTAATTATCCTTCCTCGTCAAATTTCCACATCTTTCTCTGTCTGGGAGATTGTTTTCAAGTTTACCTTCCCATCTCTCTATCGAAATCTTCACATCTGCTAAAACATTTTTAAATGCAAGCACTCTTATTTTGTTTTCTGTTATTTAAAAAGAAAAAACGTTTTTGTTGATACTTCAAGGACTGGGATCTCTTTTGTCTCACTGAGCATATTAATACTTTTCACAGTCTCGTTTTCCCTGCATGATCTGTTCCCTCCCCCTTTTCCCCACGATACATTTGTTTTCGGCTCTGTCTTCCATATTAACTTTTTCATCAATGCCTTGTGTTACTCGGCAGGCCCCTCATATTTAAGAGTGGCCCCGAGTCTACGGCCACGCCACCCTGAACGCACCTGATCTCATCTGATCTCGGAAGCTAAGCAGGGTCGGGCCTGGTTAGTACGTGGATGGGAGCCCACCTAGGAAGACCAGGTGCTGTAGGCATAAAAAATAAAAATAAAAAAGAAAAGAAATTTGAAGAGTGGCCCCGAACAAGTTGAGTTCTATCTCAGCCAGTTATTTTGTGAATACTTTACAAAACGATCCTAAATTTTGTATGGAGTGGCAAGAGGCCAAAAATAGCCAACATGATACTGAAGGAGAAGAACAAAGTCAGACGTCTGACATTATCTAACGTCGAGACTTACTAGAAAGCTACGGTAATCGAGTGTCGAAGAAAGAACAGACAAACAGATCATCGGAACAGAACAGAGAGACCAGAAATAGAGCCGCACAAATAGAGTCGACGGGTCTTAACAAAGGAGCAAAGGCAGTTGAGCGGAGAAAAGAGAGCCTTTTCAACAAACGGTGCTGGAAAAATGGGACACCCACATGTAAAAAAAAAAAAAAAAAAAAATCTGTATAGACCTTACACCTTTTACAAAAATTAACCCCAAATGGATCAGAGACCTAAGTGTAAAATGTGAAACTGTAAAACTCCTAGAAGACAATGGAAGAGAAAACCTAGGTGACCTTGAG
>NW_011889282.1:130648-133975 GCF_000151845.1 Pteropus vampyrus | reverse complement strand
CTAACGTCGAGACTTACTAGAAAGCTACGGTAATCGAGTGTCGAAGAAAGAACAGACAAACAGATCATCGGAACAGAACAGAGAGACCAGAAATAGAGCCGCACAAATAGAGTCGACGGGTCTTAACAAAGGAGCAAAGGCAGTTGAGCGGAGAAAAGAGAGCCTTTTCAACAAACGGTGCTGGAAAAATGGGACACCCACATGTAAAAAAAAAAAAAAAAAAAAATCTGTATAGACCTTACACCTTTTACAAAAATTAACCCCAAATGGATCAGAGACCTAAGTGTAAAATGTGAAACTGTAAAACTCCTAGAAGACAATGGAAGAGAAAACCTAGGTGACCTTGAGTTTGGCGATGACTTCTGAGATACGACGCCAAAAGCGCAGTCTGTAAAAGAAGACATCGATAAGCAGACTTCATCAAAATTAAACCCTGCTCTGCAGAATACACAGGCAAGAGAATGCGAGGACAAGCCAGCCACGACCCGGGGGGAAAATCTTCGCGAAGCACGTAACGGATAAACGCATTCGAGATACATTAAAAATGTTTACGACTCAACAATAAAAAAACGAAGAACCCAGTTAAAAAAATGGGCAAAATATGTGCCAAGATACCTCATCAAAGAAGATTTCCAGATGGCAAATCAGCACATGAAAAGATGCCGCACACCGTAAGTCTTCCGGGAGTTGCAAACTAAAACCACAGCGAGACCTCACTACACGGTATTAGAATGGCCTCGACCCAGGACACTGACATCATCGAACGCTGGCGAGGACGTGGAGCCACAGGAAATCCCATGTGCAGCTGGTGGCAACGCAAAATGACTCAGTTTGGGAGACGGCCTGGCAGTTTCTTACAAAGCTAAACAGATTCACCACATGATGAATCCCAAATAAGCTGAAAACCCACGTGCAGACAAAAACCTGCATGCGGATGTTCGCAGCAGCTTTATTCACGATGGACAATACTTGGGCGTGACCAGGAGGTTTTTTGATAGGCGAATGACTAAACAAACTGTGGTCCATCCAGACAAGGAAATACTATGCAGTGATGAAAAAGAAACGAGCTATCAAGCCACAAAGAGACAGGGAAGAGCCCTCACTGCAGCTCACTCAGTGAGAGAAGCCAGTCTGGAAAGGCCACACACTGTACGACGCCAACTCCGAGACATCCTGGAAAAGGCAGAACGGTGGAGAGCGAAAGACGGGTGGTTGTGGGGGTTGGGGGGAGGGGTGAACGGGTGGAGCGCGGAGGATTTTTAGGGCAGCGAAATCATTATTCTGTCTGATACTGTAATGGTGGGTCTGTATCATTACACATCTGTCCAGACTCAGAACGTGCGACACCCAGAGTGAGCCTTCATGTAAGCCGTGGGCTTAGCTCATAAGAACAACGTATCCGTATTGGTTTATCATCTGTGACAAATGTAGCACAGTGATACAGTGTGAGATGTCAAAAAACAAACCGAAAAAACGGGGAAACAGGTGGGTGGAGGGGGTGAGGGATTGTACGGGGACCCCCTGTACTTTCTGTTCTATTTTTTCAGTAAATCAAAACAGCTCAAAAATAAAGTCCATTAATTAAAGAAGCTAATGTCTATAATTTTTTTTTTTTTATTATGGAAAAATGTCCCACACATATACAAAAGCAGAGAGACTTTTCTACGGGGCCACTGCAGTCTGGTCGGTCGGCACCACCGATGATTAACTCAAAAGGGTCTTCCGGCCTCCGTGAGCCCCCCGCACCCCCAGATTCTCATGAAGCAAACTCCAGCTTCTTATTACTATGCGTGAAAGCATTCGGCGTACTTTTATCAAAAGACAAGCCTCATACTAAACACGTCACCATGATCACGCCTACTTCCTAAAAGGCGACCGCTTCCTTGTGCCGTCAGACACTAGCGGTGGCTGAGACCTCCCCACTGTCTCCTAACTGTCCCCAGGTGCCCAGCCAGTGACTGGACTCACGGCCCGGACAACCCATGGTCCTTCTGGTTGGCTCGTGCCTCCCCGAGCCTCCTTTATCCCCTCGCGATGCATTTGCTGGAGACGCAGCACCCCTGTCCCTGGTGTTTGCTGTGTGGCCCCGTCCTCCACGCCCGATCGACTGGTGGTTGGAAGCTGGACCACGCTCAGGTTCGATGCCGGCGAACGTCACAGGTGACGCTGTGCACACCACATCAGGGGCCCCGCACGTCTGCTCGTGTCTTTGTGTGGTGTTTGGGTTTATAGGTGGGACCGGGCACTGTCGACCTGATTCGTGCCACGTTTGCTTGTCACCTGGTGTTTCCGGCAGCCCTCCACGGCCATCGCTCAGGTCCTCTGCCTCTTGGGGGCTGCGGAGTGGTGACAGCCTGCTGCCATCGCTCCTCCGCCATTTGTTGTTGGGATCAGTTTTAAAGAGAAACTTTCCCTTCTCGACGCTCCGGCCGCCCGGAGGTAGCGTCTGCAGGAGGGTGAGAGAGACGCCCACGTCTTTCTTTTTATTTACATTTTCGGATGAATGACTTCCTTCAAAAGTGACCCATTCTTTAAAAAGTGTCACGAGGCACTCAGGGATGTGCGAAAAGCCATTTTGAGATGCCTGAATTCACTGCGACCGTTATTCTCTGTAAAGGACCATTTTATTTTAGGAAAGTTTTAGATTTACGGATTAGCACAAAAAATTCTGTACACGCGCCCCCAGCGTCCCCTTCTTTGTACATCTTCCTTTCAGATGGTACATCTGTCACAATTAATGAACCGCCATCAACATGTTATTATTCAAGGTCCATGATTTATTCGGATTTCCATAACTGTCACCTGACGCCCTCGCCTGTCCCAGGACCCCGTCGTGTCTCCCCCTGGCCGTGACGGCTTCTCAGATGGCCTTCGTTTCTGATGGCCCTGGCCGTCGTGAGCGCCGCCTGGTTTTTTGTGGGCTCTCCCTCAGTCGGGACCCCCGATGGGCTTGGGAGGAGGCCCCGGGGGTGGGGTGTCCCTCACGTCACCGCGGCAGGGCACACGCTCCCAGCGCGGCGTCCCCCTGGCGCGCCGGCCCCGCTCACCTGGCTGAGCTCGTCCGCCTCCCCCGCCCAGGTCCTCTTCCTCCTCCTTTCTTCACCGTCCTACCTGGAAGGCAGGCGCCAGGCACAGGCGCACACCTGGGGGGCAGGTACGGCCCCCGTCTCCGAGGGCGGAGCAGCCACATGAATTTTAGGGACTCCGCAGGGGGGGGTCTCTGTCTCCCCCTCGTTCATTTACTCAGCCGTTTATTTATATCAGTAGGACTCATGGACCTTTATCACATGCTTTGGATCGCAACCCAATAATATCATGTTATTTATT
>NW_011889282.1:126515-130598 GCF_000151845.1 Pteropus vampyrus | reverse complement strand
GGGACCCCCGATGGGCTTGGGAGGAGGCCCCGGGGGTGGGGTGTCCCTCACGTCACCGCGGCAGGGCACACGCTCCCAGCGCGGCGTCCCCCTGGCGCGCCGGCCCCGCTCACCTGGCTGAGCTCGTCCGCCTCCCCCGCCCAGGTCCTCTTCCTCCTCCTTTCTTCACCGTCCTACCTGGAAGGCAGGCGCCAGGCACAGGCGCACACCTGGGGGGCAGGTACGGCCCCCGTCTCCGAGGGCGGAGCAGCCACATGAATTTTAGGGACTCCGCAGGGGGGGGTCTCTGTCTCCCCCTCGTTCATTTACTCAGCCGTTTATTTATATCAGTAGGACTCATGGACCTTTATCACATGCTTTGGATCGCAACCCAATAATATCATGTTATTTATTTTGTCAAACTGTTCCAGTTTTGGCCAATGGGGGCTGCCGTGTCCCAAGACCTGCCCATCTGTTCCGTCACCACTTCCTGACTTTCTGGCACCCCCAGATGCTCTGGGCAGCTCTCCAGGGTCGTGCCCCATTGTCCTCGTTTGCTCGGTGGCGTCCCTCACGTGGCTATGTTGTCGATACCTTTCCCGCTTGCTGGTGAGACAAGCTGTCCTGGGCTCTCCGTGAGTTCATACTGACAGTTTCGGCTGAGATGCAGAATAGCAGCGTTCTTCTTCTTTGTTTTGTGTCTGTCTCTCTCTCTTTGCTAAAAATCTGGGTTCCTAATGACTGACGTTAAGGCAACGGCTTGTTTGCTCATGCTATTTACTCGTCCGTCATCTGTCAGTCACTCATCTATCATTACCATCATCGGATGGTTTCAGGCTAACACGAGCATTATCGCTAAGAGTAAATCGCTGGAGAGAGCCGAAGAGTTCTTTTGGTTCGAGGCGATGCACAAATTCTCGTTTGGAGTAATTTCTCTGTTCATGCCGCTCATGTAATTTGTGGATACGTTCACTTAAATTATTTTGTTTTTGACTTTTAGAGATTTGAAAACATAATGATTTAATTGCGCTTTGCAATAATGTGAAAAAGTTACCCAATTTCAAAATCTCATCTACAAAACAATTTGTATCCAGAAAAGCCTACTTTTTACTATACCCTACCGCCAAGGCAATAATTAATTAAAATTTGTAGGTGGATTATCATCCTATTAAAAAGAAGAAAAAATGAGCAAAGACCTATGCGTGCGTGTAAATGCGTGTACGTGTGTGCACCTGTGTGTGCGAGTGTGTGCGAGTGCATCTGTATGAGTGAGTCGATGTGTGCATGCCTGTGTGTTTGAATGTGTGAGTGCATTTGTACGTGTGTGCGCCTGTGCATGCGCGTGTGTCTGAGTGTGTGAGTGCTCGCCCACGTGTGCTCGCCCACGTGAGGGCGAGTGTGTGTAGCTTCCCTCTTCCTTGCGTGGGCTCCGGCACGCTGATCACACCCTTGCCTTTTCCACTCAATGCACCTGGCCACAGCTCCACGCGGCACAGAGATGCCCCCCGCCTCCTGCTCACGGCCCTGGTCCTCACTGGTCGAGCAGCCATGCGTGCCCTTCCCCGGTTTTCTCAGCGTACCTTGGTGTGCCCTCCCATGACTGGGGGACGGGCTCTCACGCCTATCCAGGTTTTCAGTCAGCCCAGGCCAGACCCTGGGTTGTCTCTGGCCCCAGAGGATGCTGGTGCTGCGGGTTTGCGGCCTGTGGGGTCCCACGAGGCCATCCGTCACTGCTTGCTTTCCTGCCGCAGCCTAGGACCCGACTTCCCGGGCCTCAGGCTTCCAAACCGTGCGGCCGTGATGCCTCTTATAGACAGCTCGTCTGCGGCTAAGGGCTCTGGGACAAGCTGGTCCCCATGCCGGCGTCACCGCTGTCTTACTGACGTCTCTCAGCGAATCTCTAAAAGCCCGTTTATTATGGAAAAGGCGCACGCAGGCACCAATCGAAAGCTGCCACAGGGACAGATTCCGGCCGCGGCCGTCGGGCTCGGCAGCCACGTGAGCGGTTTCTCGTGCGTCCCTGGGAGACGTGTGGACACAGCAGGAGTGTGGGTCACAATTATTGTTAGCTCATCCCCGGCCCCGGCTTATTCAGCCTCAACCTGCTAGTGAGACTGTGCCATCTCACGCCCCCCCCAGGAACACAGGTCCCTGCAGACGCGGCCTCTGACACCCAGCCCCCTCGCCCTGCCCAGCTTCGGACAGGCCGGCGGCCACTGGCCCACACTACACGCTTCCACGGATGCCCTCGGCCTCTCTTGTCGTCAACCGGCGTGCTGACTCCCTCGGCTACCACAGTCACGGAGGGGCGTGAGGAGAGAACAAGGCACCCTCCCCGCCTCCACAGTGGCCTCCAGCTTGAGCCCAGCGGGCGGCATCACCCCTGAGGCTGCTGTGGGAGAAGCCACTGGAGCTGGCCGGTCTCTCCGGTCCGCCCAGCAGCCATGGTTGCTCCTGGCAACATGTGGCAGTGGGCGGGCTGCCTTCCTTGGGGCTCCCTCTGGCCCGCCTGCAGCTTCACGCCACACCCCCTTTCACAGGTGCTCCCAGAAGGCGCCAACAGGTTTTAAGCACAGGGCTCCCTTGCGCCAGCAAGCCGGTGACCCCACCCCGGCCCGGGCAGAGGGGCGGGGCTTTCTTCCCCCGCTCACCGGCCCCGCCCAGTAGGGTGGCAGGTGCCAGTGCCCCGTGCGAGTTTCTATGCTCATCTGGGCTCGTGTGTAGCTGGGTGCACACATGGAGGGCGTGTCCTGTGCTGAGCACTGAGGCGCCAGCCTCACATGTGTGTGTCACCATGTCACACACTCAGATCCCAGCCCTGCCCAACGGCGACACTCGATAAACATTTGTGGAGCAGTTCTCCCTGGAAGAGCACTGGGGTCGGGGTGCCTGGGGCCAATGCCGGGCAGGGGCTTTGAGACCGGCAGCTCCACAGCAGCATGGGGAGAATGTGACGAGGACGGTGTGTGCCTTCGGTGCTGGCTCTGCTCTCCCAGGGAGGGGCCCTCGCACCCCACACCCCTGAGGCTCTTCTCAGCTGAGGTGGGCCTGCCGGCTGGCCTTCCCTCTTAGCAGCCCGTCTCTGGCTGTTCCAGCATCCCCATCCCGTGAGGGCGAGCCTCCTGCGTCGGTGGCAAAGCTCTCCAGGTGGGCAGGAGTCAGGGGCTTGAGGGAGCTCCCAGGAGCCATCATTTCCATTCAGAGTGGTGGAGCAGTGTGACCTGAGCCTGGCAAGGGACGCCAGGGGACTTCACATTACGGCGGCCTTTTCCCCCTCGTTTCGCAAAGCTGGCCTCCCTCCTCATTGTCCCCGCTCAGCATGGCCACGCGGGCCAGCTTCCATGCCCCAGATGAGGACTTAGAGGTAGGTCTAACACTTGGAGTCACCAAGGGGGCCTAGCTTGGTCACAGCGTGACCCCAAAGCAGCACCCAGAATGATCGCTAAGTGGGTGCTTGCGATCTGTCCTGTGCTGAGGACTTGACGTGGTCATAACATCGAGTCCTAGGAACTGTGTGCCACCAACTGTCACCGCAGGGCCTGGCCTCAGGGCTGCATTGAGCCTATCGCTCTCAGGGACAAACCCCACAAAACGCAGGCGCCTGCCAATCTGGCAGTGCTTCTGGGGGCTCGGTGGTCTGGAACACACCCAAACCTCCCCGCCAAGGGGGAGGACGGGCTGCTGCCCCCGCACAGCATGACACTTCGTGGCCCTTCCGGCATGTGGAGCTAAGGCGGGCCGTGTCTCATATGCCTCTCTGTGGGCGGCCGCTCTGTGCGGGCCGCAGTCAGAGCACGGTGACCCCAGCAAGGTCCCGGCTGCAGTGCTGGCCGCTCTGCCGCCTGGAGCCTCTGGCACACACTGCCAGCGGAATCTCAGCGCGGACCTCCGGGATGCTGCGGCTGACCTGTGCCCCCCGCACACCGCCCCCCTCCTGAGAAACACGGTCTGGCTCGCTATGGCCTTAAGGGGGTGGGGACAGTGGTGGCGCACCAGCCAGGAGCCTCCTCCGGCGGGCCACAACCGTTTCCTCAGACCGCGGCCGTTAGCTCTGTCCACCTGCCCCAGACGCAGCGAAGGCACTGACTCCGGACACGGCAGCCC
>NW_011889282.1:123894-125200 GCF_000151845.1 Pteropus vampyrus | reverse complement strand
TCCTCATCGGTGCCCCCGCAGTGGCACTGGAAGGAGCAGGGGCCCCGCGGCCGGGCCCCATGGACTCCCTCATACCCCACTGCCATTCTGGCCACCTCACCCGCAGGAGTCCGACGCGGAGATCACAGGGTAGGGAGTCCCGCAGAGCCCGGGCTGCCTGGGGAAGCAGCCCCTCCTGCCGGCCGCGCTGGGGCAGAGTCTGCACCGGGCGAGGGGAAAGACGAGGCTGCGGGGGCAAGACCTATGGGCAGTTCTCAGGTCAGCCCCGGAGAAGGCCAGGGCACCGGCCCACCCACCACCGAGCGGCTGGCCTTCGAAGGGAAGGACGGTCCGACCCCTGCTACGGTAGGGATGGACCTCGGCGACGTTGTGCTGAGTGAAATAAGCCGACGCAGAAGGACAGACACTGTGCGAGCCCATTCACATGAGGAACGCCTGTGAGTGCACAGTTCAAAAAAACGGAGGCGAAATCCGCATAATGCAAAATTCACCCTTTTGAAGTGCACGATTCAGTGGCATTTGGTGCGTTCACAATGCGATCGTCACAACTCTGCACCCACCAGCCGTCACACACACCCCCCTCCCCCAGCCCCTGGCAACCGCCGATCGGCTTCCCGACTCTGCATTTGGCTGTTCTGGAACACTCCATACCAACGAAGTCACATGACGCGCAGCATTTTGTGCCTGTCTTCTTCCCCTCCATGCCATGTTCTGAAGGCTCGTCCACATTAAAGCGTGTGTCGGTGCCTCATTCTGCACGGCTGAGTCACGTCCCATCTCACGGATTCCCGCGAACCCTCTGGGCGTCCCAGTGCGGGCCTGTCTGCCTTCCTGGATCCTGCCAGGCTCCGCCTCTCCAGGAAGGAGGATTAAGGGGGGCAGGCACTGCACCAGGAGGCCGGAACCCACTGTTCCCAGTCACGGATGAGCGATGACGGAGGGGCTGGGTCAGGATTTGGCTCTGGGGTTTGCGCTCTCCCCACGGTGCCAGACTGGCTTCCGACAAATGTCATCTGGACGAGAGAAGGCCCTCGCCCTGGGACTGCCGGCAAGGCCCAGAGTTGTGACTGCCACCCGTGTGTGTAATTTCCTCCCGAGAGTCACAGTAATGTGCAGCTGAATGGTCAGGCGACGCTCAGATCACTCACAAGAGCCCAGTCTGAGTCGAGGGCAGAATGTCGGCTAGGTGGGGGGCTGGTGGTGCCAGGATTCACACTTACAGAAAGGCGTGCTGGGTTCCCACTCACAGGGCCAGGGGATGGGACAGTGCGTGGACGAGTGCCTCTGGCTGGAAGCACACCGAGGG
>NW_011889282.1:120233-123204 GCF_000151845.1 Pteropus vampyrus | reverse complement strand
GCATAGCTGAGCAGGGGGACGGCCAACCAAGGGGCGCCTGGGCAGCTGCAGCAGGGCAGTGTGCTCGGCAGGGCTGTGGGAGCGCCCTGTGCTCTGCGGGAGGTCCAGGGGGGCTCAGGACGGCCTGCCCAAAGACGGCGGGGCCCCTGCACAGCCAGGGGAGGACATGGATATGGGCTGGGGACCCAGGGAGAGGGGTATGGGCCAGATGAGGGCCTATGGCTATGGGGGGCTGGGCGGAGCTGGGCCCAACTCCGCAGACACACTCCTTCCTGGGCCCGGCCATCAGACATTGCCGCCCCTGCTGGAGGGCCCTAGCCAGGGGACCTCCCGCCCCCCGGGGCCTCTACCTGGCTTGCTGCTGAGCCGGCCCCCCATGGCCGGAAGTGGGGGGGCTGGGCCAGCTGCAATGGCAGCGCACGGCTGGGCTCGTCCGGCTGCTTCTGTTTTTGTTAAAGTTCAGGCTGTTGGACGGGGCTGAGCATGAGGCTTGGTCTAAAATAAAACCGAGCTGCGTCAGCGTGTGGGCTGGTTCTGCAGGCTGGAGGCCGGCTCCACGCGTGGGGGCTGGGGCGAGGTGCTGCTGTGCGGCCCGGGGCTGTCCCCACCCAGCCCCCGAGCTGTCCCTGAGGAGCCTAGCTGCCACTTCCTGGGAGTCAGAGAGCAGAGGGCTGGCCCCAGGCCCAGAAGGCTATGTGTCTGGGGGACAGGAGGACCCACTGCCCGTACTCAGGGTTCAGGCCCGCTGATGCGTCTCGGGTGGCTTGGGGGTCAGGCACCCTGATTTGGCTCTGACTTCTCGTGCCAGGGAGCCATGGGGCAAACAGCAGAGGAAGCTTCTCCTCGAGGGACACAAACATGGCCACTTCCCTCCGAGGCAGGTCTGTGCTTTGGGAGGGCCCAGAAGAGGCCGGGGAGGGCTGGAGCGTGGCCCACCCATTCTCCTCGCGCCCCCGGGGCTCCCAGCACTGCGGTTCTGGGGGACACAGTCAAAAACGTCAGGCCCCCAGGAGCCTGGTGGGGCGGGCCCTGCCAGGCGTCCAACCCACAGCCACCCTCCCGTGCGTGCACCTCGCCACAACCCCGACGCTGTTTGGGGCAGCAGCGCCCCCAGAGTCTAACACGAGGAACGTCCTGGCCTCGCTTGCAGTGGCGGGAGACGCGCAGCATCGTTCCGGCCAATGAGATGCGGGGGGAACTCGCCTGGGAATTTCTGGGAAAGTCGGCTTTTCTAACACAGTTCGCTGTCACTTCCTTTGGCCTCCTTGCCTGGAATGTGAGTGCTAACGCTGGGCCTTCAGCAGCCATCTTGTGACAGTGAGGCCATGGCCAACAGCATTTAAGCTATTGGCTCCCTGACCTGTAGAACCAGTGCCTGTAACTATTAATCTCCTGATGTGAAGATCGAAGAACCTCTGCTTTGTTTTAAAGCTGCCGCTCACTCCAGTCACCTCTGGAGTGGACGTCGGTCCCCACGGCTGAACCTGGCATCGTCTGGCTCAGAGGCTGCATGTCCCTATGCCCCTGGGGCTCACCCTCTTGTGTCACTGGGCCTTCAGCCCCGATAAGGAGTCCGAAGAATCAGTCGCCAACAAGCCCGAGTTCTTCAGGAAGGCGGGGCCCCAATCCCCTCCTTGGCCGGGAGAGGAAGCTGAGCCTTCAGGGCACCTGGGGAACAGGAAGTATGAGCCGTGGCCAACCTCTCCCCCTGGGAGGACCAAGCGGTGGCCCTGGTGACACATCTCCTTTCTCTGCAGCCGGCACAGCTGGGCCCGGGCACGGCGCACTGCACACGTTTGCCGAATGGTGACAGCTGACCTGTTCGCAGCCTGGTTACAGGGGCAAACAGATGAGACGTGTGCCCAGGTGGCCCGGGGCCGGGGCAGGCGACGCAGACTCAGAGGCTGGAGGGGCGGCCTGGCAGGCGTGGCAGGGGGCAGTGCTGCAGAGGGTGAGGGGACAGCTGGGCATGGCCGAGACAGCAGGGCAGCGAGGACACGTGCAGGCCGGTGGACGAGGAGCCGAGACCTTGCCCTGGGGGTGGTGGGCACGGAAGAAGGATTTCCGGGGCAGACGGGGCGACAGCGGGACGGATGAGCGAGGGGAGCCGAGGACGGAGGAGGAAGCTGGGCGGGCGCCGTCGTCCAGGACAGGGCGGCGTCTCCCTTATCCGGTCCCTCCAGTCTCGGCGGCGGCAGAGCCCGTCCCTCATTCCCCTGAGCTTCCCTCCTTTGGGGTCCCCTGCGGAGCTCTCCCTAGCAGCACCCAGGATTCGGGCCGGATGGGCCAAGTTGGTCTTGGTGGCCCCCTAAAGCACACGTCTACGCCCTAACTCTGGAAGCGGTGACTGTGACTTTACTCGGACAACGAGTCTTTGCACATGTAGCTAAGGGGCCTGGATTGGGGCGGGACTTAAATCCAAGGACAGGCGTCCTTACGAAGGACAGAAGGAGGGAAGACACAGGAGGGAAGCCGCGAGGAGACGGGCAGAGGCTGGGACCAGCCCAGGAGCCCCTGGGGCCCCGGAAGCCGGAAAAGGCGGGAAGGACCCTCCCCTGGGGCCTCTGGAGGGAGCTCGGCCCTGCCACACCCGGATTTCAGCCCAGTGAAACTGATGTGGGGCTTCCGGCCCCCCGGGCTGTGAGAGAGGAAGTTCCTATTGTTCTGAGCTGCTCAGTTTGTGGTCATTTATCCTGGTGGCCCCGGCCCGAGACACTGATACGCTGCTAATGCCAGGCCCCACCTCGGTCCTGTGAGGCCGAGGCCCGCTCTGGGAGGGGGCAGCGGGGACCGCGGGGCGGGGGGCAGGGCTGGCGCAGCCGAGAGCCCTGTGCCCAGCAGCCGCTTAGGGGCACTTGCCCCGTGCGACTCCCAGGTCGGCCGCCCACCCGAGGGTGAGTGAGGGGCTCCACAGGGTCCCGGTGGCGGCTTCGAAGTGGCTGACCCATGCTGGACTGGTGCTACAGCTCGG
>NW_011889282.1:113213-118765 GCF_000151845.1 Pteropus vampyrus | reverse complement strand
GGAGGGGCTGGTCGTGCTAGGGGCAGAGATCCGTCCCCTTAGCAGAGTGGCCGGGGCTGCAGGGCGTGGGGGCTGGGCTGGGTGCCCAGGGCTCCCCCCACCTCCTGGAGGGACACAAGGACAGGGGTGGGGACCCCTAGGTGGCTGGTCCAGGGGCCTGCAGTGGCTGCAGGACAGGGCCGAGCACGTGCGGAGGCCTTACCGGTGGAGGTGGAGACGAGAAGGGGGGGAATCGAATACAGCCCTGACAACCCCTCCAGAAACGGACCCCACAAAGGTGGCCGTGACCTTCATCAGGGCCCTGGAGGAGCCTTCCCAGCCACTCGGGCCCAGGCCTTCTCTGGCCTCAGGGCTGTCTGAGCTCCGGGAGGCTCGGAGGGGCGGGAATGGAGTCCAGGAGTCAGGCCCGACGACCTGGCTAACGGTTCAGGGCCTCTGAGGACATCCAGCTGCACAGAAGGAGGAAGGAGGGGTCGCTCACTCAGTCCTGCGAGGAGACACGCTGCTGGGGACCAGGCTTCCTGCGAAGACCAGCACCCGTGGGCCGCTGGGAAGGGCGAGGCTGCCCGGGAGGGCCGGGGGCCGGGGGACAGGGGTCAAAGGCAGCTCTCCCTGCCGGCCCCTCCCAGACCTCAGCCTCCAAGGACACTGCATCCCCAAACCTCATTTCTGGGGGCTTCGGCTGGGGACTGGGGAAGCGGCCAGGTTGGCATCTCTGACTTGTCCCACCCCCGGCGGGGGCCGGCATCGGGGTTCTTGGGGAGGAGCAAACAGAAGACTTTCCTTTTCTTCGTCTGCAACCAGCTCTTTCAAGCCAAAAGGCTTCGGAGGTTCTGTCTGGGGCCTGGGCCTGGGGAGGGCACTCTGAAGCCACCACTAGCCCGCCGCCCCAGGGCTAGTGCACGGCCATGGTCATCTCGGTCCCTCCTCCACATGGCCAGGCTGACCCCGAGGAATGCGGATGGGACGGTGGGGGCGGGGCACATGACCTCGTATGTGACGTTCTGAAATCACACCCCCCGGGAACGTCGTACCTGATTTGGCCCCAGACACCTGGGTTTTGAGAGATTATGTTTCCACGATGTAACCCACCCCCCCTGAGCTTTAGTATTTGGGCGCCGCCATCGTGATTTTGGCCCCGTTGCCTGCATTCCATACATGTTATTTCCTTAGACTGATTCCGGGTCCGTTTGAAACCAAACACCCTCGCCCCGCTCAAGCAGCAGCTTGGCAGAGCCCCAGTCCGATGATGGCCCCTGTGTGTGTCTCTGCAGTTCACTGGGAAACGAACACGTGCCCTCAGAGCAGAGTTGTGGGCCCTGCACCTCCAGTTTTACCTGTGGACCGCAGGAGCCTGCACCCGCCACCTGTCCTTGTCACCTGGCCCTCGGCGTGCAAGATGCTAAGTGTCGAGGAGCGGGGGCGGGGAGGGGGGCTGGCCTCCAAGTCCTGCTGAGAACGTGACCAGATAGAAGCGCGGGCCTTGGGACCCGAGCCAGTGCCGGCGGACGGGGGGCGACCCCCACGGTGCCCCTCCCAGCCTGTGCCAGGCGCCTCCCCGGTGGGTCTCGACGGAGCACGGGCTTCCCGCCCGCGGTGTGCACAGTCACTGGGGACAGCGGGCAAACCCAAGAGCGGCGAACGACGTGTGGTCACATTTCATTGGGAAAGAGAGCCGGCGACAGCGTGATTGCAGGAACAGCGGCCGTGACTTTGGCTTAGAAGGACAACAGGACCCGGATGAGCGTACGAGGTGCGGCCGTGCCGGCTGGGGACAGACACACTGACCAGCGAGCAATGGGCTGGCCCCTCCGCGGAGGAGCATGAAGCCCACCCGGAGGCCTCCAGCCCAGGCCGGCCCCGGGGCCTGCCCAGCAGGGCCCCGAGGAGGCATCATCGATCTGCCCGCCACGAGCGCGTGTGAGCACCCCCGGAGTGAACGTGGGCTGCGGCTCGGGCTTAACACCAAGCTTGGGGAGATTTATAGCTCAATTTAGCTCCTGCATGTCCCACATCACGACGAGTAATTCATCAAGTGCTTCAACTCAAAGGCAACTGAAAAATTAATCTCCAAAGCAAGCGATTAACTCTCGAAGGGATGGGAGGCCTCATTTCCCAGGCACTGATCTCAGGCACTGGTCCCGCACAGCAATTCGTCGCTTTCCGCCTGGGCCAGTGCGGGTGGGGACTGCCATCGGGCAAACAGAGGGTCACCAGTGCTCGTTGCTGGGCGTTAATTAAACCTGCGGCCCAAAGATTCTCCCCCGGATGAGCTGGCAGAGAGTGGACACCGCTCATAACGCAGGACAAGCAAAAGGTCAAGAGGTCCAGTTGGATGACCTGGGGCCCATCTGCCCCTCTACCTGGACTCTAAGGATCTATGTGAGTGTCCTGAGGCCACCATAACAAAGCAGCCGGACAGGCGGCTTAGACCGCAGACATTCGCTGTCCCCAGATCTGGGGGTTATGGCCTCAGCACGAATTCTAGGCAGACACAGTTCAGCCCGTGACAGTCGCTGACAATTCTCTTTCTCATCCTGACCTCACACCCAAACTCCCCCCCCCCGACTCCTTTGTTGTCGGAGGTCAGGCCCACGTGGTGTGGGGGCAGGGCAGTGGACCGGGGTCAGGAGCCCTGGCTCTTTCACGAACGGCTCTGTGATCTTTGGCAAGACACGTCCTCTCTCCATGGGACGTGAGTGGCCTGAACTGGACAAACGAAAGGTGCCTCCGCCTCTGCGCTCGGGTTCCAAGTGGTGACCTGGGTGGCGCAGGGTTCAAAGTCAGGACGTCTGATGCGTCCTTGTGTTAGTCGACGCCAACTGCCGAACCCAGTGCCCGGTAAGGGCTCAGCCACCTCGGCAGTTATTTCTCACCCAGGCGTGGTCCTGAGACGTGGCCGCTCGCCTCCCAGGGGTGATTCGGGGCCCCGGGCACTCGACACAGAACTTTCGGGTTCGGGGCCCGTCTGCACCCATGCGGTGGCCGGGTGGAGAGTGTGGCGGTTTAGAACAGGCCGTGTTCCCACTCTGTGGCCAGGGCTCGGACGACCAGCAACCTAACTGCAGGGCGCAGGGACCCGGGCAGTGGCGACGAGCCGTGTGCCGGGTGGACTGCGAGCCAGTGCGTGGCGGGGAAGCTGCCATTTGAATAAAGCCGTGGGAGAGGCCGCTGAGGGGATGGGGACCGCGGGCCGCAGGACGCCCCCGACGTGGGCGGCAGCCTCCAAACGACTTCTCCTTGGGAGAGAAGCAGATGGAATTGGCAGCCTGGGCTCGGATGCCAGGAGCTCTCGGGGCCACGGGCGCCTGCCCAGCGCTGCGTGGGGGGAGGACACGCCACGTCCGTGACCCGCCCCGGCATCCTTCCGGTGAGAAACCCACGTGCCAGCCTGGCCTGCACGTCCCACGTCCACCCCGGGACCCACAGGGAGTCCTCCCTCGGACAGGCTCGGAGGTCAGCGACACGCGGACACTCGCCCCCTGTGGAGCTCTGCAGAAGGTTCTGGAACTGCTTCTCTTTTCCGTTCTCTGGGTGATGGGTTCCCTAGGAATCTCACTCTCTGCCATGAGTCAGAGCTTGAGGGGATCTACCTGATCACATTTTATTTTAATTACGATTTTATATGTGGGGACATTTTTCGGTGTACAGAAAAACCGAGCAGGCAGTTCCCATCTCCCCCCTTCTGCCCGCCCCCGCTTCCTCAATTATAAACACCTGGCACCCGTGCTACGTCTCTGACAGCTGACGTGCCAGTGTTGATACGTTGTTATTAATCCCAAGTCCACAGTTCACAGGAGGGTTCGCTTCCGTTCTGTGCATGACGGACATAGAGCGTCACGTGTTCACCATTGAGTGTCAGAATGATCACAGACAGAACGCACGCACGCGGAGAAATGTGCCATCACACAGCGGGGTCCTGAGTCAGGGCCGAGCCCGGGCCACCCCCCTAAAGTCCCTGCTGGAGGAACCCTGAAAGGAGAGACTGACAGGGCAGGGGCTCCGCGTGGAAGCTTCTGGAAGCCTGTTCTGGCAGAGCGGAGGGCGAGAGAGCCCTAGGCTGAGTGATCGGCGGCGAGGTGCGGGGACCTGGTGGGTGAGGCGGTGGCCACGGAGGCCCTGCTTTCACGGCCAGCCCTGGCGACCCCACGTGCTCACTCACCCCACTCCCCACAGCCCCGAAAGCAGGAGGAAAGTGCCCGCCTGGGCCGGCGACGGGGTTGGGGGCAGGGTGTCCCTGGCGTGTGTCCCCTGCAGTCAAGAGGCACACGCTGGCCGACGAGGGCACCGAGACAGGGTCTGAGTCGCTGCTGCTGTTTGAACGTGTTCCGCTTCAACATGACGTCTCGGCAAATACATCAAATGCCAGCTGGGAACAAACGCCACCCAGAGCTCTGGTCGTCTTTCACCTTTCAAGTGAAGAAATGCCACGTGGGGCTGGGGAACGAGGCCGAGCCGTGGACGGGGGTCCGGGGTCCACTCCCTGGGCTCGTGGAGAGCCACCTGCACCCAGAGACCTGCGGTGGCCCCAGTCTGCGGCCCACGAGGCTGCGTCCTCACTGCGCGCCTGGCCTTGCAGGCTCAGGGTCATTCCTGCCCTCTGGACAATGGCATGGGGGCTCCTGGTGGGCAGATCGGGCTCGACCCGTACGCATGCCCAGCACAGCATGGCGGATGCCTGTCACTGTCACGGAGATGCCGCCTGGCCAGGTGTTCGGAGCTCAGGCTTGAGCCGAACTGCCTGGGTCCAAATCCCGGTATGCCACCTTCAGCTGGACAACCTGAGACAAGTGACTTGCCCTCTCTGTGCCTCGGTTCCCTCATCTGTAACAGGTGACCCGTGTCGGCCCCTCACGGGGATACGAGGCGGGTCCATGAGAACCTTCTGGAAAGTGCTCGGTCCAGGGCTGGGCCCTCGGTGTGTGCCTCGGTCACAGCCTCCCTCCCGGAGCCCCCTGCAGCTCTGCAGAGAGCTGGGTTCCAGCTAGGCATGGGGACAGCGGACTGTCCACCGCTGTCCTGGCTGCGACTCGGACAGGCAGACACCATGACAGCACGGAGACCCCTGGTGTCCTGGAGGCTGCGAAGCGAGGTGGTGGCACAGGGACGCGGCTTCCCCGGGCCGCGGCCCCGAGTCTGCGGCCCCGTACGGACGAGCCCGTGGTCCCTCCCTCAGACGTAACAGGCTCTTCATTTTCGGGTTAGTCTGAACAGTGCAGCAAATACAGCGCCCTCATCCACCACACCCCCTTCCTTCACCGCGAGGGACGCTGTCGACACCCCGCCGAGGATGTCACCCACTGGCAGGTCGCCATGCGCTCCCGCCTGGGTGCCCCGTGGCTCGTCCGACGGACGCCCTCCCAGGGGCCGAGCCACGGACGAAGCCCCAGGGGGCAGACCCGGTCGAAGCATCGGCATGTAATGTTCTAATAGGCGTCGATGAGCCGTCCTCTGAGAATGTGCTGGTGACCCCTCTCCCCACAGCGTCAGCGCGTGCCTCGTGCCTGCCCCGCTCCTGCCCGGATGGTGGGTAATCGGATGGGAGAAGGGTC
>NW_011889282.1:109701-110843 GCF_000151845.1 Pteropus vampyrus | reverse complement strand
AGGTGGTCTCCCATCCAAGTACTAACCAGGCCCAGCCCTGCTCAGCTTCTGTAACTTTTTTTTTCATTTATATTTTATTTGTCATCCTCTTTTTTTCCTTCTTTTGGTTGACTATTTTTTACGAGCGCATTTCCTCTCTTCTGCGAGCGTATGGGCTATATTCTCTGTGTCGCCATTTTAGCAGTCGACTTAGGGTGTATAACACGCACCCTTAACTTGCAGCCAGGTGACAGGGTACCGCTTCCCACTCAGCAGAAGCAGCTCACAGGCCCACGCTCCCTCCCCGCACCCAGCCTCTGCGGTGTTTTCAGCGTGCATAGTACCTTCCCGAACGTCATAATCCCCACACCACATGCTTATTATTTCTGCTTAAAGCCAACGATTTTAAAAGGACCTAATTAGTAAGGATATGTTTTTCCATATCCGTGCGGTCACCACTTCTGGTGCCCTTCACGCCTCTGAGCGTCTCCAGCTCGTGTCATTGTCCTCGCTCCTGCAAGTTGTCCTCCCAACGTCTCACGGTGCGGCCTGCGGGCGATGGGGTGCGGCCTGCGGGCGATGGGGTGCGGCCTGCGGGCGATGGGGTGCGGCAGCCTTTGGAACGGTCTGTTTCTTCGTCCGTTCCGGCACTTTCAAGATCACCCTCCTCCCTGTCTTACTCCCATTGTTTCTCACAATGTGTCCGCTGTCACCCTTGTCTCTCGCTTCTGTATGTAACGTGTCGTTCATCCATCTCTGGTGGCTTGAAAAATTTTTCCCTTTGTCACTGGTTTTGAGCAATCCGATAACCACGTGCCTTGGCGTGCAGCTCTCTCTGCACAGCTGTTTGCTCTCTGGTGCTCTAGCTGCCGAGGTCTCCCCAGACCCTCGGCTCCTCCTCTCCCACTCACGGACCCTTCCGGGCGCTGCGTGGGTCGGGCGCCCTGCGCTCGTCCGGGAAACTCTGGGTGTAGGATGCCGGGCGGTCGTAGGGCTTGCCCCGTCTTTTAGTGACCACTGCCATTTGTGGCCCGGTGACCAGTTTTAAAACCTATAGTTTCCTACACTTTGCCTGAGCCTGGGTTTTTGCCCACGGAAGGCGAAGCAACTCTCTGTTTTGCTATCGGCGGCCAAAAGTAGAAGTAGCAGAAGTAGGCATTGAA
>NW_011889282.1:103881-108046 GCF_000151845.1 Pteropus vampyrus | reverse complement strand
GGATAGCTGTCGCCCCCGGCACCCTGCAAAGCTCCTCGCTGGCGCCTCTGCGTTTAACGACCTGGGGAAAGCACTGAAAACGATTCTGGAGAATGCCCGCAATGGGTTCTCAGAGGCGGCTGAGACCCGCGGAGCTCCGCGGGACGGGGGCCTTCTCCTGCCGGCCGGAGCCCCCCGCTGGAGGGAAAGCACGCGAATTCTCCAGAGCCGGCTCATGGCGAAGGCAGCCATGGTTCCCCCCAGTGTGGCCCGCTCACTTTTTCCGGCCGGAGGGGGCTGTTCCTTTCGGGGAGGCCGTGGGTACCGACTGGACAGAGCACAGTGGGCCGGTGTGGGCCATCCGGGGGGAGCGCTGGCCCTGGGGACTGCGAAATCAAGCAGGGCAAACCGCGGCATGCGGCGTGGCCTCTGAGGGGTGCATCCTTTGTGCGCCCTCGCTGGGGGGGCCCCCTCCTTCCTTCCTCCCTTCCCGGAGACTCGGGCTCCTGACTCCACACACAGCTGGTCACGAGCCGTCTGGGAAGCCCGCCGCGGGCCCAGAGCATAGCTGGACGAGGGAGGCGTGAGGGCCGCGGCCGGCAAGGCCGCCAGTCCCCAAGGACGCTCTGGGCCGCCAACCTGTGTGTTGCCAGCATGGCACACGCAGTGCCCGGCTCCACCCGGAGCCACGGCACCAGGGGGAACGAGGCTGGCCCCAGCGTCCCCGCACTCTGGGCGGACTCCATGTCGAGTGAGACGCAGGGCCAAGCGCTGCAGCCTCAGTGACAGACGGCCGCGGGGGTCCCGGGCCGTGGCGCCCAGAGGCCGCGTCCTCACGTAAACCGAGTCAGGCCAGTCAGAGTCCTGCCTGGGTTCTTCTGCCTGATCTGGGAAAGGTGGCCTCCTGTCTCTCCCGGGCTGGAATCCTAAGTGGGGACAGACGGAGCTCGGTGGCGGGAAGGACAGGCCAGCACCTGGAAGGGCGGGAGGCAAAGAGAGGAGGGGCAGAGGCAGAGAGACGAAGACAGAGACAGAGAGGGTGAGGCAGGAAAACAGAGAGAGGGAGGAAGAGAGACAGATGGAGATGGACAGAGAGATGAAAGACAGAGAGCAAGAGAGAGAGAGAGAGAGAGACAGAGAGAGACAGAGAGAGAGAGACAGAGAGACAGAGAGAGAGAGACAGAGAGAGAGAGGGACCAGGAGGGAGAGAGAGAGAGAGAGAGAGGGAGGGAGAGAGCCCGCCGAGAATCTCCGCACCCAGCTGTGCCTCTGGGCCACCACCACCCGAATTCTTCAGTCACCTGCACGTTAGGTGCCAATTAAACACCACCTCCTCGGTTGGACCTTACAAGCTGCCGCCTTCCGACTGTTTTTTGACCTATAAAAACGACAGCTTCGTATGGTTCCACGGGATGGTGAGCGGGACCTGTGTCACATGCCGCCGGGAGAGCCCTGGATAAAAATGGGTGCAGCTGGTTGCCGCCCCAGGCCACGCTGTCCCCGGTCCTTTGAAGCCCGTGTCCCGCTGAGGTCCATGAGGGGCCCGGAGCGCTCCTGTCTTTGATGATGAGTTTTCAAAAAACCTGATATTCAGTTGCTAACGGTAGAACCCCAGGCCCTAGCACCTCCCCGGGGAACGCTGTCCAAGGGGCCCTGGCTCTCATCAGAAGCTGTGGTCAAGGGAACCCCCAGTCTGCTTCTGGGGACCAGGACCCCTGCCCCATCACCAGGCTCCCCATGGCGACTTTACCCCGGAAGGGGCCCCGAGCAGCCCGCTGCCCACGTTTCTCTGCGGGTAGTCTGGGTCCTTGCCCGCTCAGCTGAAAGCCTGGACAGCTCCTCCCCGATCACTCTGCCGGCCGGCTTCTCGAGACAGAGCACCGAGGGGCTGGAGTGGGGGTCCCCAGTCCCTGGGCCAAGGACTAGTAGTGGTCTGTGGCCTGTTAGGAACCAGCAAGAGGTGAGCGGCGGGCGAGTGAGCCAGCGAAGCTCCATCTGTACCTGCAGCCGCCCCCCAGCGCCAGCGTCACCGCCTCAGCTCTGCTTCAGATCCTCGGGCATTAGGTCCCTGGTGCCACAGAGGTTGGGGACCGCTGGGCTGGAGGATTCAGGGAGCCCCAGAGTGGGGAGAAGGGCTGCTGAGAAGCCCAGAAACCAGTGACCACTCAGCCCCAGGACCCTGCATCTGCCAGGGCCTCAAATGCAGCTCCCTTACTGGAGCAATCAGTGTGGCTGCAGGACAAAGACCAGGCCTGTCACGCAGCCGAAGACGCATGTGCCGGGACTGGACCCCGAGCCAGAGAGGGAGGAGGAGAGGAGAGGAGGACAAGGAGACCCCCTCGAGTGCTCCCCACGACCCTCCGGTTCCGGTTTCACGGAAGACACGCAGGTGGCCAGCAAGCTACGAGGCGCTCCGTGTCCTGAGTCCCAGCGTGGCGAGGAGCACGCAGCACGGCCACGATGAGACGGCACTGCACACCGGAGGTCCCCGCCCCTCACGGGTGAGGCAGGAGCGCGGTGACGGCGCGAAGGACCAGCACACGCGCACCCCAAAACTGCGAGGAAGAAACCAACGACAGAGCACAGGCTGTGGCCCCGTCTACGTGAAAGCCCAGGACCCGCGGACTCCTCTCCGGTGGCAGGAAGCTGAGCGGCAGCTGCTGCCGGGGTCGGGGGAGAGCGGGACGGCGCCGCGCAGGGAGGGGCACGGGAAGGCTCCGGGGTGATGGGTGCACTCATTATCTTGACCTCGGTGATGGTTTCGTGAGGGTGCACATGCCTCGGGGCTTCTAAAACCGCACGCTTTGAACACGCGAAGGTCACTGAGCAGCGATCACACCTCGGCAAAGTGCTCTGAAGAAAACACATCGTCACGCCCTGTCCCAGGAGACCGGCGGAGGGGCTGCCCCGTGTGGGGCAGGTGGCACTCGGCGTGAAGGGAAGGCAAGAGCGTGCCCCCGAGACACAAACGACCCCCCGGACCCCCAACATTCACCGAATCAAGCGTCAAAATTCCGGGGGACAGGGGTTGGGCCCATGTCCCTTGCTGGCCACGCTGCACCCGCATCGTGGACAGGAAATGGGACGTCGGCCGATGCTGCTGCCCTGAGCCGCTCACGTCAGTCAGTCCAGGAAAGGCCATGTTTGCATTTGGTCTTCACGTCTGCAAAGTGCTTCTTGCCGAGGATCGGGGGGCCCACCCCGCCCTGGAGATGGTGGGGAGGCGGCCGGCAGCACTTGCCACGCTGCCGCAGGTGCCTGGGCCAGGTCGGGAGCCCGCGCCCCACCCCCCGCGCCCCGCGGCTGACCCCACCGTGACGGGCCCTCCTCCAGGCTCACCCTGTCCCGCAGCTGGGCGCTGATGGAGCCCTCGGCCGGTCCGTCCTGTCTAGGACCTCATGGTGACCCTTGCCCAACCCCTCCAGATCCTGCCTCAGTTTACCCCAGCCCCGCAGTCTCCAGCACACATGTCGTTTGGGGCCTTTCTGAGGGGACGTCGTCACTCATGCCAGGCTGTCTGGCCTCGTGGGAAGGTCTTGGTATACAAGGCTGGGTGACCACAAACATCCTGCTAGGAAGCTAATGTCGCAGGGTGTCACATCCCACATTCCCATGGTGTGTGGGGGGGAGGGGAATAGGCTGGCTTGACACCCACTTCCACCCCGTCCCCGACACTGCCACTGTTGACGGGTCACCTGATGCCTCCCATTCCTACATCCATTCAGCAGACATCTGACTCTTGGCCTGTGGCTCCTCCCATGTTCCCACGGTCCTCTGACAGGGGACTTCTGGCCACGAGGGACGCCAGCCCCTCCCGCACTCGGGTGCAGTCCTGGCCCCCAGGGACCCACCCTGTGCGCTGCACTGTGGCAACCTCTGGGGACAAGGACGTTCCGCAGACGCGAAGCTTCGTCTCAGGTCTTGGTTCACAAGGCCGTGCACGAGGTGGAACCGTCCCAGGCCAGTGGCTGTGGGACCCACGCCACGTCCTGTACGCGAGGACCAGGCGGCGGCGGCGGCTGTTCTGTAGACAACGTGGTTGGCAGCCCAATGCGCGCCGGCCCCAAACCTCGCCAGTCGGGGAGCCCCCTCCCTGCCTCCCCATTCCTTTCTTCCCCTTTAGCCGTGACGCCCCGAGTTCCGGGGGGCACAGCGACCCCTCCCTTGACGATGAGAAGCCACAAAC
>NW_011889282.1:102867-103721 GCF_000151845.1 Pteropus vampyrus | reverse complement strand
TCACGCCCTGTCCCAGGAGACCGGCGGAGGGGCTGCCCCGTGTGGGGCAGGTGGCACTCGGCGTGAAGGGAAGGCAAGAGCGTGCCCCCGAGACACAAACGACCCCCCGGACCCCCAACATTCACCGAATCAAGCGTCAAAATTCCGAGGGACAGGGGTTGGGCCCATGTCCCTTGCTGGCCACACTGCACCCGCATCGTGGACAGGAAATGGGACGCCGGCCGATGCTGCTGCCCTGAGCCGCTCACGTCAGTCCAGGAAAGGCCATGTTTGCATTTGGTCTTCGCGTCTGCAAAGTGCTTCTTGCCAAGGATCGGGGGGCCCACCCCGCCCTGGAGACGGTGGGGAGGCGGCCGGCAGCACTCGCCACGCTGCCGCAGGTGCCCGGGCCAGGTCGGGAGCCCGCGCCCCACCCCCCTCGCCCCGCGGCTGACCCCACCGTGACGGGCCCTCCTCCAGGCTCGCCCTGTCCCGCAGCTGGGCGCTGATGGAGCCCTCGGCCGGTCCCTCCTGCCTAGGACCTCATGGTGACCCCTGCCCAACCCCTCCAGATCCTGCCTCAGTTTACCCCAGCCCAGCAGTCTCCAGCACACATGTCGTTTGGGGCCTTTCTGAGGGGACGTCGTCACTCATCCCAGGCTGTCTGGCCTCGTGGGAAGGTCTTGGTATACAAGGCTGGGTGACCACAAACATCCTGCTAGGAAGCGAATGTCGCAGGGTGTCACATCCCACATTCCCATGGTGTGGGGGGGGGAGGGGAATAGGCTGGCTTGACACCCACTTCCGCCCCGTCCCCGACACTGCCACTGTTGACGGGTCACCTAATGCCTCCCATTCCTACATCCATTCAGCAG
>NW_011889282.1:100709-101589 GCF_000151845.1 Pteropus vampyrus | reverse complement strand
GCCGCCGAGCTCATTAGCCATGACGGAGCATCTGCCTCAAAAGTGAAGGTGTGACTTCTCGAGAAATCAGAGGGAGTGCCCGCGGCATGGGGCCCCGTGACAGGTAGGTGCTGGGGCCCGGCTCAGGGTGGCCCCCGCGAGGCTCCCAGGACGCAGAGACTGGAAACCCCCGCCCAGCAGAGGTGTGGAGGGAAGGGGCTGGTCTCTGCAGGCGTGGCACCTGGCCCGGGGGCCGTGACCTCAGACGCGATCTCCCCGCTCACGGCCGGCCGTGGTTTAGAGGCGTCGGCCACCTGTCGCGAGGACCCACCCTCCTGTGTGGCCACTGGGTGGCAGGGCAGCCTGGGCTGGCCCTTCAGCGGTGCTGTGGTCACGAGGATCCGCCACTCAGTCCATCAGTGGACCTGCGTGGAAGGCAGTGTCCAGGTGACGCCTCGCGTCCCAGGGCAAGGCTTGCACCCGGCGCTCCGGCCCTCTGGGCTGCACTCTGCAACCGCCCGACAGTGCCGGGCAGCGGAGCCCCCCGAGCTGCTGAAAAGACCAGAGGCTCCATGTGGGCGATCCCCGGCCCCCCAGCCTCCAACGCCGACCTCCGCCCCTCGCTGTCCTGTGTCCGCCTGCACAGCCTCGTGCCGGCGGGGACGCGGTGGCGAAAGAGAGGGACGCAGCCACACTGGCGCCGCGGCGGGAAGGACAGGCACGTGCGCTTCGGGACAAGCGTGGGGTCGGGGGAAGGGGCCCCAAACAGAGCAGGGGACCTTGTCCCGGAGAGTGGGGCAGGGGCAGCGACGGCCCGTGCCCGGCGGGAGCCAGAGCCCAGGGGAGGGTGGGACAGAGGGCGTTAGCAAGTCGTCTGGGGGGCAGGCTTGGGTCTAGGGGT
>NW_011889282.1:100380-100659 GCF_000151845.1 Pteropus vampyrus | reverse complement strand
CCTCCAGGGAGGAGCGTGAGCAGCCAGCACCCTCTCCGTCCCCGTCCTCCACCCACTGCCATGTCACCAGGACCCTGGAGGCCGGCGCCGGCCTTGCCCCTCAGTCTGGAAACTGTGACACAGACACGACGCGGCAGAGCCCAGGGGACTCGTAATGCCACCGGTCGGAAGAAGGAAGAGTGACTCAGAACCGTGCCTTTGGTGACACTGACGTTCTAAAGCATGACGAGGGTGCCGTCAGTGTCTCAGACGCCTGAGCTGTGGCCGGGATGGCGGTGG
>NW_011889282.1:100028-100330 GCF_000151845.1 Pteropus vampyrus | reverse complement strand
CCAAGTGCATCAGGGGCACTTAGCCCGAGCCGTGGGACAGGCCAGCCCGCAGCTCTGAGGGCAGCTGGGAAGGACTGGCCCCTACGTGTCCCCCCGCTCCACCCGGTCTCCCCAGGAAAGGGGACTTGCGGGCCACACGAGCTACAAAGCCCAGGCCTGGACGATGACACAGACTGGAGACACAGGCCAAGCTGGGCTCCCTGGGCCCTGAGGCGCCGGCAGCACCTCCAGGGCTGGATCCCGGGCCCATGGGTGCCCCCGATCCTGTCCTCTGCGGGGCAGTACAACAATGCGCACCCCCC
>NW_011889282.1:99592-99978 GCF_000151845.1 Pteropus vampyrus | reverse complement strand
AAAGCATGACGAGGGTGCCGTCAGTGTCTCAGACGCCTGAGCTGTGGCCGGGATGGCGGTGGTGGCCGTGGTTCCAGCAGGCCCAGGGCCACGGGACCGACCTCGGCGGGCGGGGGTGCGGGGCCTCATGCAGGGGCAGCTCTGTGCCGGGCCCTGCGGGACAGGCCGGCTCAGCCCCCGGCAGCCCGCTGGGCTCAGGAAGGTCACCCAGGCGCCCAGCGGCTCAGCAGCATCATAAACGGGAGTCGGAATGCAGGTGAGTGTGATACAAGTGAGTGTGATACAGGTGAGTGTGAACCTGGATACAGATGAGTATGATACAGGTGAGTGTGAACCTGGATACAGGTGAATGTGATACAGGTGAGTGTGAACCTGGATACAGGTGA
>NW_011889282.1:99223-99542 GCF_000151845.1 Pteropus vampyrus | reverse complement strand
GGTGGCCGTGGTTCCAGCAGGCCCAGGGCCACGGGGCCTCATGCAGGGGCAGCTCTGTGCCGGGCCCTGCGGGACAGGCCGGCTCAGCCCCCGGCAGCCCGCTGGGCTCAGGAAGGTCACCCAGCCGCCCAGCGGCTCAGCAGCATCATAAACGGGGGTCGGAATGCAGGTGAGTGTGATACAAGTGAGTGTGATACAGGTGAGTGTGAACCTGGATACAGATCAGTATGATACAGGTGAGTGTGAACCTGGATACAGGTGAATGTGATACAGGTGAGTGTGAACCTGGATACAGGTGAGTGTGAACCTGAATACAGGT
>NW_011889282.1:93343-97598 GCF_000151845.1 Pteropus vampyrus | reverse complement strand
ATGGGAGGTGATCCTGGATTATCCGGTGAGGTCCCTGTAATGACAAGTGTCTTTGTAAGAGGGGCGCAGGGGGTCGGAGATGGGGAGGGGCACGTGACAATGACACAGAGCCTGGGCTGATGCGGGGCCACGAGCCGAGGAATGCGGGTGGCCTCTAGAAAGTGGAGAAGGCCAGGGATGGGTCCTGCCCGGAGCTTCCGGAGCAAGGCAGCCCTGCCCATGCCCGGGTTTCAGCCCCTGAGACCCATTTTGGGCTCCTGACCTTGGGAACTCCAAGATGACACGTGAGTGCTGCTCAGGCTGCTCCATGCGGGGTCATGCGTTGCAGCACCACGGGAACCTCGGTGGCAGCGACGTCCACAGACGCCGAGAAGAGCAAGCTGTGGGGGACACGCCGGGGGCTGCTGGCAGGGTCTTCGCAGGCCAGCTCTCCCCTTTCGGTTAATGAGTAGGGGGTGGGGGCGGATGGGGATGAGCCTCTGTGCAAGGCGGCTGACTTCCTTTCGTGCTTGTGGACGTGTCAACGGGAGTGAGGTGGTGCTGGGCCCTGCACCCTGAAACGACCCAGGGCCTGTCGGCTGCCTGCGGGCATCTCCGGACACCCCCTCAGCATCGCAGACCCGCCGGCCGCCAGATGCTCAATCACATCCGTCACCCGCCTTAAAAATGGATTTGAGCCACCGATGTGCAGTATGGGCTGCTGGTGACACAACCTCGCTCTGGGCCACTTGGGGTCTGCTCGTCGTCACCAGCAGGAATACGTGGGCAGCTGGAGACACCCGCAGGGGTGGCAATCACAGAGAAGGGGGCAGGTCTCTGCCAGGACCAAGCACAGCGCCCCAAAGCCTTTCTCACACCGTCCGCGGCTTGCTGCCAGCCTCTGTCCCCACCAGTGGCCGCCCGCCCTGACGGAGGACGTCAGGAAGGGCCTGGGTGCTGCCAGGGCCGGGGGTCTTGTCTCCATGTCCTTTCTGTGGACCTGCTGAGCGCCCTTCCATCTCCCCGCTTGTCACGGAGCCCAGCGTGTCCAGGGGAACCTCGGAGCCCCGGTCCCTCCGCCATCAGCACACAGCTGTCCTGGTTATGTCACTCGAAGACGCAATCGGGGATGGAAGACGCCGCACTGGACACGGGCGGTGCCTGGACTGAGGACGAACTTGGGGTCCCGGAGCCCCTTACTCACAGAGCCCCTCGCGAGGACTCTGGGTGGGGGGCGGGAGGGGCAGTGGGGGATCGATTCTCTCTTCGGAGGGCAGGGGAGAAACGCTTCTGTGGGCGCCGAGGCAAAGTGCGACGTGGCCGGCTGGCCCGCCGAGGTGCGAGGGCCGCCGTCCCCCCACGGCCGTGGGCTCGCGACTGAACGTGGCCGCATCTCAGCGTTCCGGGGGGCTTTATTTTTATTCATTTAAATGTTTCTTCCTGACCGACACCCTATCTCCACTGTACTTTTTAAGCTAATTGTGAGCAAAGAACAAATTTTGAGACGGGCGCCCAGGCCAGCGTGTGGGGCATCAGGAGCTGGAAGGAGCCCGTCTCCAGTCCCGCGCTGAGCGGTGTGACCCCTGACCTCCCTGGGCGTCCGCTTCACGCCCACTACAGAGATGCTCCTGCTGCCGCCTCTCGGTGTGAGGTGGCCGAGGCCGGAATGTCCGTCCCAGGCCTGGCCCGGTGCCCAAAGGGCGCTGCTGAGTGGGGACACAGATCCCTGGCCAGACCCGGCCTCTCCTTCCAGCCAGAGCTGGGAGTCGGGCGGCCTCGGCCAGGGAGGGGGCAGACGGGCACGGGTGCCACCGAGGGTGGCCCACGCCTGCTTTGTGAGACGCCTGGCGAGCTCGCGAGCACGAGGAGGAAACCACAGCCGAGGGGCCAGATGCGGGCGTCTGCGTGACGGGCGGGGCCTGGGCGGATGTCAGGGAGAGGACCGTCTGCAGCCCCCCGGCGACACGGCCAGCACGCTGTCCCCCCGAGCCCCTCCACCCCACTAATGGTGACCGAACTTGCATGGGGCAGTTCACCTGGGGACAGGTGTCTGCCCAGGCCGCTGGCAGCCGGGGTGACACTCTGTCTGCTCAGACGCTCAGCAGAGGGACCCGTTCGCTTCCCCTTCTCATCTTGGGTCCCCACGTGCTCCAAGCACCAGCAGCAGACATGCGACGAGACAGAGGAGCCCACTGTGGCCTGATGAGCTGTAGGCAGGGGTGGCCGGAGGCCAGGCGAGTGTGTCCCCGAGTACCAGTCAGCCAAGCGCGGCCCCCCAGTGACACGGTTCCCAAGGAACCCAGTCTGGTGTCGGACGTGGCCCGTGGCTTCTGATGCAGGGTGGGTCCCTGAAGGGCTTTGCCCAGACACAGGACGGACGCTCGGAGGTGCTACCGTGTGTGCTGTGCAGTGACCTGGCAGATCTTCAGAACCAGCTGGGGGACCCTGGGCCCCAGACGATCTGAGACAGTGGGTCCGGGCCGGGACCAGGGAGTGGGGTGCGCGTGATCAATGAGCAGGAGACATGCGCGTGCAGCAGCTCACTGCCCAGCAGCCCCGCGAGGCCCGGGGAGCTGCCCGGCGGATGGGCGAAGCTGTGCTGGGGGATGACCGGACAGCCCGGGCGGCCGGCCGACGGACAGAGCGGGGAGACTTGGGGGTGTGGGAGCCCTGGAGGCCAGGGGAGGGGGCCCTGTGTAGATGGGACCCCAGGTGGCCTTCGGGGGTCCAGCAGTGTGTCCTGACCAGTACGAGGAGTGGGAGGAAGCCTTCCAGGCAGAGGGAGCGCCCGGGACTGCTACACGCAGGCGGGCGGCGAGGGACAAGGGCCAGCTGTGAGGTCAGGACTCACGCTGCTGTGTGGGCAGAACCAGTCCTGTCACGTCCGGGGCTGACCACCTGGTGAGTGCTTGGCAAGCACCGGCCGGCCGACTTCTGGGCCACGGACAGGGCAGTGCTGGGAGGCCTCGCAGATGGAGCAGGGGACAGGCGCCCTGGGTAACTGAATCCCCGGGTCCCCAGGCTGAGCTCCCTCAGGTCTGAGCTGCTCAGGATGAACCCTGGCGTCCCCCATCTCACCCCTCCACCCCCGCTGTGCACAAACCAGCTGGGCACCACCCCTAAAGTCGCCCGAGCCTGCCCGCCCCATGCCCACTGCCAGGATTCGGGCAGGGCCCTCCTCAGGCTCCCGGGGCTGCCCAAGCCCAAGCCCTGTGGCCACCAGCAGCATGAACCTGCCATACTCCCGTTCCACCGGGAGCCAACGCCAACCCCACACGGTGGCCTCTGAGGTCCCGGCCACAGAGCCCAGCCACACCCCTCCTCTCTCCCTGCCCGCTCTCCCCGCCCGCTCAGTGTCCCAAGGCCGTCCTTGCTGTCCTCCGACTGCCAGGCATGGCTGCCCAGGGGCTGGGAGGACGCTCTCTGGACGTCCACAAGCACCCCCCACCCCACCCCGGCACTGAGGCTGCTCTGACCACATGCTTGATACTGCTGCCGCCCCTCACGGGCTCTGCCCGCTGTTTGCGACTTGGACCCCCCAGCTAGACAGAGCCGGGGGTCGGCAGGGATGTGGCGCCAGCTCAGGGGGTTGGAGGACAAACCCCCAAGCACGGCGATGACCCCCGGGGGCAGCGTTGGCACCCAGGGCTTGGTGTGGGCGCTGTAGAGGCTGTGCTGGATTTTGTGTGACACATGTGAACACCACCTCACGGCCCCTCCGCGCAGGAACCCCTCAGGCCACGGCCACCCCCGCCCCAGCTCGGAGAAACAGCACCAGGCTTTGTGCACCGGCAGCATGACTGACCCAGCAGAGGGCACTGGGGGTGGCTCATCCGGTGGCTGCGATGCCAGGATGACGCACGGGGCACGTCCAATGGGGCACAGATGATGGTGGCGCCAGATGGCCTGGCCCCTTTTGGAATCTGAGAGTTCAGGGCCAGTGATCATAGAACCAACTCGCAGAGAGGAGCTGGGACAGTGCAGGGGAGGGGCGGGGGGAGCAGCCGCCTCCAAAGCTGCCTGGGTCCCCGCGGCTCCGGTTCCCAGGCCCCACCACCCTACAATGTGCCCCAACTGTCAGCTTTAGGAACTGGCCAGAATCTGTCTGTTCTTTGTTTCTAATAAGAACAGGCTTGCTTTCATCCATCCGTCCATCTCTCCATCCATCCATCCATCCATCCATCCATCCATCCATCCATCCATCCGTCCGTCCATCTCTCCATCCATCTATCCGTCCACCTGTCCATCTCTCCATCTCTCCATCCATCCGTCCGTC
>NW_011889282.1:86330-91030 GCF_000151845.1 Pteropus vampyrus | reverse complement strand
CTGTCCACCCCCAACTGCCCGAGCAGGCCCAGGAGTGGCCCCCGGCCTTCGGCGAGGACCTGGCAGAGCTGGGGCTGGAACCGGCTCTGTCACACCTGCCAGTCATCCTGAGGCCACCCCGACGAACAGCACGGACCGGGGGCTTGTCTCAGCGTGGGGACTGGGGAGGCCGGGAGCAAGGTGCCAGCACGCTGGGCCCTCACGCGGGGTCAGTGCTCTGGTCTCCCGCTCTGCTGGGGCGTGGGGGCCTCTCTGGTGACCGCATCTGCCTCTGGGCGCCTCGCGCCCTCATGGGGGTGGGGCTTCCACACACCACCCCGTCCATCGCGGACTTCCTGTTACATCACGCCTCCCCTGCCGCGACACGGGCCTGTGCTCACGGCTTGTCCCAGCGTCACCCCTGCCGGGAGCGAGCTTTGTCCTCCAGCCCAGCCCTGCGCACAGGCCTGGCCAGGGAACACCAGGAAATGGCCGTTGAGGTGTGGATGGGTGGCCTGTCTGTCACCCACAGACCACCCTTGTGAAAAGGGGGGCCATGGAGCCTTGGCCTCTGCTGCCCGGAGAGGGGACAAGGCCTGGGCTGGATGGCAAAGCAAAGGGCTGTGCTTGGTGGGGGTGAACATACTCTGTGGGCGCAGCCCACGGCCTCCAGCCAGCGCTGGCAGCCCCAAGGCCGGGAACCCGTCCTCCTCGGCTATTGGCAAAAGGCTGCGTCTGCCTTCGCTGGGCCAGGGGTGGCTCTGCCTGGGGGGGCCATGCCTTCTCAGTGGTCACCACGCAGCCCTGAGCCTTCTGACCAAGTGGGGACATCTAACCCACGAATCACTGTAAAATGAACACTCGACTTAACAGTGAACAAAGTTTGCGTACAACAATTAAATATTTACTAACTAAAACAGTCCTATCACCACTTAAAACCTTTTTTTGAGCCTTGAAATATCTTTTGTCGATCTCTTTGGTTCTGGGAAAGCCAAGGGACTCTTAGCCGACCCCAAAGGGGTCCCGGAGGTCGGGGTGCCGTTTCGCTGACCTGAGCCTCCGCCTCCTCACCGGGGCAGTGGTGGCCATCCCCCCCCCACCCTCGCCTCGCAGTGTCTCAGGAGGAAAGCGGCAGATACCGGAGTGCCTGAGAGGACTTCCTGCGACGTGGCCGGCTGTGGGCGTCCACAGCTGATCTGCTGAGTGAATGAGTGAATGAGTGAATGAATGAATGAATGAATGAATGCACGAATGGATGTTAAGGGCCAGGAAGCTGGGGTGGGGGTGAGGATTACTTTGTGGCCAAATGAAGACCATCTGTCTTCTCTAGTGACAAAAGGGGGCTCTTCCCCTCAGCCAGCCCTGAGTGTCCTGGCTGGTCGCCCCTGGGCTGTTGGATGGGAGGCACCCAGGTGGCTCAACAGGCGATTAGCTGAGAATGGACCCCAGGGAGGTGGGTGGCGATGGAGGGGGGGCGCTGGGGTCCCCTCTCCAACCCTCCACAGACAGAAGGGCCATTTCAACAGGAGCTCTTTCTCCTGACGGCCGACAGTGTCTCCGTGTGACAGCCAGTGACGTGCATCGTCCCAGTTCCCACTGCCTGAAGAAAGGACTGGTCCGTGCAAAACGGCCCATCTGCACCCCACGACGGGCCCTCCCGGACGGCCTGCCCACCGCCCCATCGGGGGCAGGTCACCTGGCCTCGAACCAGGGCCGCTGCCCCTGAGGACGGAGAGGCCCAGACACGCGCTGCAGTGCTGTGGTGCGGTGCGGCCGGGCCGCGGCCAGAGGGGTCTGGGACGCCATCGTCATCATCATCATTCACTCACTCACTCATTCACTCACTCATTCATTCACTCGCTCATTCACTCACTCACTCACTCATTCACTCACTCATTCACTCATTCACTCACTCACTCGCTCACTCACTCATTCGCTCACTCACTCATTCATTCACTCACTCATTCACTCATTCACTCACTCACTCACTCGTTCACTCACTCATTCATTCAGCGAGTGCCTCTCAGACACTGTCTTGGGTCCCTCCGAGGCAATGCTGAGTGACACAGGCACGGGGCCCACAGCGTCAGGCGCGGTGTGACCCACGCGTGGGGGGTGAGGAAGGGCTGCTCTGCAGCCGCCAGCCCGGGGCCACCGGACAAGAGAGCCCAGGGTGTAAGAGACACGTCACAGATCTCCCAGGAAGACAGCGGCCAGACCACGGCTCTTCCCAGTCGCCTGGCCATGGCGACCGTCCCACCCAAATCTGCCCGTCTTCATAGGCCTGGCTCTGCCCCCTTCCACTAAGACATGGCCCTGAGCGGTGTGTGTCAACAGGAAATAGGTCCCTTTAAAAAGGGAGCTCAATGCCCATCACACGTCCACTGACGGATGAACAACAAAATGCGAGCGTCCATCCGTGCGGCAGGGTGGGACTCAGCCACGGCGAGGTGTGACACGCCGACGCACGCCGCGAACGCGGACGACCCTCCCCCACTCAGCGGAGCACCCTCTCAAAGGCCACACGTCCAACGACACCCCCAGAACGGGCAAATCCAGAGAGGGAATATCTGTCAGGGTCACCGGCCCGCGAGGACGGGGTGGGGGTGACTGCTCGCAGGTTCAGGTTTCATCTTGGGGTCATGAAAACGCTTTGGAGCCAGAGGTGGTGACCGTACAACATGGGGGGCGGGGCGTGCAAAGCACCACTGGGTCATACGCTTCCGAGTGGTTAATTTTCATTTCAATAAACATTTTTAAAAAGTGAACTTGAACAAATGATGAGCAAGAAAGACTTTGCGCCCGGGGGAGGTGGGTTCTCTTTAATGGACCCCCCGTTTCCTTATGGAGGCCGCGCCCGGCGACACCCTGACGCTTCCTGCTTCCTGTGTGGCAGGGGACATGGGCGGTGGGCATGGGGAGCAGCATGGCTGGGTCTGAGGAAGGGGCCGGTGGCCACAGCCACGCTTCTGCCGCCCGCGGCCCCTCCCTCCACCGCCCACTGCCGCGTCGCCCGGGCGCTTGCTCGATGCCAAGGCACGGGCAGGACTGCGGGCCGGCGCTGGCCGGGCGGAGGGCCACAGCCCGGTGCCCCTGAAGCCCCGGTGCCAGCTCCACCCGCCCCATGCTCCCTCGCACCCAGCTGAGTCTGCCCGCATTTGTTAAAAATACACAGCACCATCTGTAGCAACGTGAAATTCAATACATTTATTTATAATGTGACTGAGGCTCGTTTTAAAGATGAGCTTTTATCTCTGCCATAGGGCTTCGGAGGCCCAGAGGGAGCTGCACTCACTGGGGAGGCAGCCCACCTGGCTCAGTGCCCCCGCTCCGCCCCGGTCCGCTGCCTCTGCAGCCCAACGGCCCCCCAAAACACACCCAGCAAGCCCCCCAGTGAGGGAGAGGTGAGGGAAAGATGGGAGCCACAGGCCCGTCCTGGTTAGTGGTGTCCCCCAAATTCACGCCCACCTGGCAGCTCAGAACGGGGCTTTATTTGGAAGTAGGGTCTCTGCAGACGTTACTGGTTAAGCCGAGGTCAGACTGGAGTGGGGCGCGTCCTAATCCAGTGACTGGTGTCACTGGGAAAACAGACAAGAGGGGGAGCAGGCCGAGACAGCGGAGGCGGAGGTTGGGGTGATGCGGCCCCACTCAGAGGCGCCCGGAGCCCTAGAAGCCGGAAGAGGCAGGAAGACCCCTCTGCAGAGCCCCCGAGAGAGGGTGGCCCTGTGACACCTGGACTCTGGCGTCCGGCCCCCAGCCCGGGAGGTGACCGCACGGTGATAAGGCGGTCGGCGTGGGGTCCTTGGCTGCGGCCGCTGAGGCACTGGTCCCCTGGGCGAGCGTCCTTCCCAGCCAGCTCTGAGGAGCACCTGGCACACGGCAGGGCTGCGGAAAGCCTGAGGCGAGTGTGGCCGACGTGGACACCGCTGCCACCAACCACCGCAGCGCCCTCCGCAGCTTGGTGCCTGGGAACCCAGAGCAGGGGGCACGTCTTCCAGGCGGTTCCAGAAGCCACAGGCCCCGTGGGCGGCACTGCCAGGTGCTCCCAAGGGTGGGGCGGGGAGGGCAGGGCCAGGGGTTCTGAGGGTCCGGGTCTGGGGGCAGCACTGTGGTCCCCAGATGTGGCCAGGGTCCTGGGTGGGAGCCCCAGGCCTCGCTAGGCCCGAAGGACAGTAGGACAGACGGAAAGAGGAAATGTCCGGAGCACAATCACACGCGGGCAGGGGCCCAGCAGGCACCGGCGGGACAGCGGGCGGGCGCGTCCCGGGGCCAGGCGCCGTGGCTGCTGCGTCCTCTCCCGTGTGCCCTGAGCAAGCATTTACGAGTGCCCCCTGCCAGCGACGGCGGGAAACAGGAGGCACAGGCGCCCGCCTGGGCCCCGGACAGGTCGCTGTGGGCACTGGGTGGGGGCTCCAAAGCTGGGCCCTCACCCGAGCTCGGAAAGTCACGGAGACTCCTCCGAGGAGGGAGCGGGCCGAGCCACAAGCTGGAGGCTGAGGGGGATGCTCACGCGTGTCCGGCCGAGGGCAGAGCACGGGCAAAGGCCAAGGTCAAGGGGCTGGGTGGGGCTGTGCAGCTGAGAGCCGACTGGAGGAGCCGTGGGGCCACCGCAGACACGGGGGTCATCTGGGGGCACGGGACGGGGCGGGTCTCTCTGCCCCCGCTGTGCCAGCCTCCGACCACGCCAAACTGCCACACTTTATCGAGGCCCCATGCAGAGG
>NW_011889282.1:82540-86005 GCF_000151845.1 Pteropus vampyrus | reverse complement strand
AGCTCAGAACGGGGCTTTATTTGGAAGTAGGGTCTCTGCAGACGTTACTGGTTAAGCCGAGGTCAGACTGGAGTGGGGTGCGTCCTAATCCAGTGACTGGTGTCACTGGGAAAACAGACAAGAGGGGGAGCAGGCCGAGACAGCGGAGGCGGAGGTTGGGGTGATGCGGCCCCACTCAGAGGCGCCCGGAGCCCTAGAAGCCGGAAGAGGCAGGAAGACCCCTCTGCGGAGCCCCCGAGAGAGGGTGGCCCTGTGACACCTGGACTCTGGCGTCCGGCCCCCAGCCCGGGAGGTGACTTCGCGCGGTGATAAGGCGGTCGGCGTGGGGTCCTTGGCTGCGGCCGCTGAGGCACGCGTCCCCTGGGCGAGCGTCCTTCCCAGCCAGCTCTGAGGAGCACCTGGCACGCGGCAGGGCCGCGGAAAGCCTGAGGCGAGTGTGGCTGATGTGGACACCGCTGCCACCAACCACCGCAGCGCCCTCCGCAGCCTGGTGCCTGGGAACCCAAAGCAGGAGGCACGTCTTCCAGGCGGTTCCAGAAGAAGCCGCAGGCCCCGTGGGCGGCACTGCCAGGTGCTCCCGAGGGTGGGGCGGGGAGGGCAGGGCCAGGGGTTCTGAGGGTCCGGGTCTGGGGGCAGCACTGTGGTCCCCAGATGTGGCCAGGGTCCTGGGTGGTGAGGGTCCGGGTCTGGGGGCAGCACTGTGGTCCCCAGATGTGGCCAGGGTCCTGGGTGGGAGCCCCAGGCCTCGCTAGGCCCGAAGGACAGTAGGACAGACAGAAAGAGGAAATGGCGGAGCAGAATCACACGTGGGCGGGGGCCCAGCAGGCACCGGCGGGACAGCGGGCGGGCGCGTCCCGGGGCCAGGTGCCGTGGCTGCTGCGTCCTCTCCCGTGTGCCCTCAGCAAGCATTTACGAGTGCCCCCTGCCAGCGACGGCGGGAAGCAGGAGGCCCAGGCGCCCGCCTGGGCCCCGGACAGGTCGCTGTGGGCACTGGGTGGGGGCTCCAAAGCTGGGCCCTCGCCCGAGCTCGGAAAGTCACGGAGACTCCTCCGAGGAGGGAGCGGGCCGAGCCGCAAGCTGGAGGCTGAGGGGGATGCTCACGCGTGTCCGGCCGAGGGCAGAGCACGGGCAAAGGCCAAGGTCAAGGGGCCGGGTGGGGCTGTGCAGCTGAGAGCCGACTGGAGGAGCCGTGGGGCCACCGCAGACACGGGGGGTCATCTGGGGGCACGGGACGGGGCGGGTCTCTCTGCCCCCGCTGTGCCAGCCTCCGACCACGCCAAACTGCCACACTTTATCGAGGCCCCATGCAGAGGGTGCACCCCGGGAGGGCCTGGACCTGTCACTGAAGGTCTTGCTGGGGGAGACCATTTTCAGGAGCCAAGTGACAAGACAGCCTACAGGGACGAGGGGGCTCAGAGGCTGTCCTGACCCTGGGCTCCACCTTCCCAGCTGTCAGACTGTCTTGGGTTCCAATCTTCACTCTGCCACTTATCTGCTGCAACTCTGGGCACCTGAAAGCACTCTGAGCCTCAGTTTCTCCGCCTATAACACAGGAAAGCACGCCCACCCTCGAAGCTGGGCGTGAGCCTAAAGGGAATGACCAGGGGGTGGGCGGGGGAGGAGGGGTCCTGGGCAGTAGAGTGGGGGGCTTATCTCAGGACATGTCACCGAAACGAACCCAAGTCATGTGACACCACCTCCAGAGACAGTCCCTATGTATGGGTGTCGTGGGGCGGCCGTAACAAATTGCCTCAAACTGGTGGCTCCAAACGATAGAAGATTATTTTCTCACAGTTCTCAAGTCCGGACGCCTGAAACGAAGGTGTTGCTGGGCTGTGCCCCGTCTGGAGGCTCCAGGGGAGGGTCCTTCCTGCCTCTTCCAGCTGCTGGGGCTCCAGGGCTCCTGGGCTGGTGGCCGCCTCAGCCCAACCTCCGCCTTGGGGGCCATGCTGCCTTCTCTGTGGTTCTCTTCTAAGGACACGGCCATTGGGTTTCAGGTCCCCTGGGCAATCCGGGATGCTGTCGTCTGGAGACCCTTAACTCAATTGCATCTGCAAAGACTTTTCTTGCAAGTAAGGTCACATTCTCGGGTTCTGGGTGACATGACATATAGGGGCCACTGTTCAGCCGCCATGGCCTGTTAATATGTTTTTTACTTCATTTCGGCTTTTCCGTGGCCATGCGTGGATACAGGCTTTCTCTATCCCCATGACTGAGCTCTGTCCGCTTCTATATTTTATATCCGTTTTGAAGGCCCTGAACAGATATCCCCAGGTGCTCTGAAGGAAGCTGAGCGGGAGAAGCACCTGGTGCCCAGGTGCGGCGCTCCCTCCCGCCAGGCTCGGGCAGGGCGGGGGCGGCTCTGGGGCTGGGGTGGGCGGCTCTGGGTCTCCAGCTCCTGTCTCGCCTCCCGTTCTCCCCGCCTTTTGTCCCTCTGCCTTCTTCGAGCTCGTTCCCATCCGCAGTGCAGGCGCCCAGGCTCCCGTGGCTCCAGGGACTCGAGCCCGGGGAACGGGCGGGCTGCACATCCTGTCAACGCAGGAAGCAGGAAGGAGCCTGGGAGAAAGTTTTCTGACCACCCCGTGGGCTTAGGGCGAGTTGTTGAAGTGCCATGAGCAGAAGCCTGTGCAGCCACAGTGGGGACTGGAGATTCCGCTTTATCTGGCAAAGTCCCCCTGTCCCTGTAGGTCCCACCTGAGACGTCACCTCCTGGAAACTCACGTGTGCCCTCAGCACAGCACCTCGCTCAATGCTACGATGAGTTCACCCCCCGCCAGCACCCCTGCCACGCGCCGGGCACAGCCGGGACCTGGTGGGGACCCAGCGGTGACCCCGCTCCCATGCCGTGGCCATGCTCTCAGGGAGGGGCCAGCAGAGGCCACTTGCAGCCATGGCAGATGAGGCAGGAAGGGTGCATCGGACATTCAAAACGCGTTTGTCGGATGAATGAAAGGCACGGGCATCGATTTGATAGGTAGAGGGCAGGGCGTTTGGAGGTGGAGCGGGCAGGGGCAGAGGCTGGGAATACTGGCTCGGGGGCCTCGGCTCACTGGGAAGGCGTTGAGCATGGACGCAAAGCAAGTCAATGGCTCAAGAAGAAATTTAAACTGGGACGGCCCCGTAACCGTGAAGGAAATCGCACCAGGAGTTACAAATCTTGCCACAAGGAAAGCGTGAGGCCCAGATGGCTTTCTGAGCCGGGGCGACCTGTCACGGAAGGAGCAAACTATTCTAACCCCATAAACGGCTTCCAGGAGGAAAAGCAGAGAACGTGCCCCCGTTTGTTCTGTGAGACTGATGTCAGACCAGGAAAGGAGAGTAAGAAATGAAAATCGCAGTCGGTTCTCGGTCATGTACTTAGGCGCAAAAATCCTCAACGAAATAGTAGCAAACAGAATTATTAGAAAGATGACTGCATCGCACGCTGAGTGACACTTGGCATCTCAGATGGTCTCCTAGGAAACG
>NW_011889282.1:76153-82490 GCF_000151845.1 Pteropus vampyrus | reverse complement strand
GAGCGGGAGAAGCACCTGGTGCCCAGGTGCGGCGCTCCCTCCCGCCAGGCTCGGGCAGGGCGGGGGCGGCTCTGGGGCTGGGGTGGGCGGCTCTGGGTCTCCAGCTCCTGTCTCGCCTCCCGTTCTCCCCGCCTTTTGTCCCTCTGCCTTCTTCGAGCTCGTTCCCATCCGCAGTGCAGGCGCCCAGGCTCCCGTGGCTCCAGGGACTCGAGCCCGGGGAACGGGCGGGCTGCACATCCTGTCAACGCAGGAAGCAGGAAGGAGCCTGGGAGAAAGTTTTCTGACCACCCCGTGGGCTTAGGGCGAGTTGTTGAAGTGCCATGAGCAGAAGCCTGTGCAGCCACAGTGGGGACTGGAGATTCCGCTTTATCTGGCAAAGTCCCCCTGTCCCTGTAGGTCCCACCTGAGACGTCACCTCCTGGAAACTCACGTGTGCCCTCAGCACAGCACCTCGCTCAATGCTACGATGAGTTCACCCCCCGCCAGCACCCCTGCCACGCGCCGGGCACAGCCGGGACCTGGTGGGGACCCAGCGGTGACCCCGCTCCCATGCCGTGGCCATGCTCTCAGGGAGGGGCCAGCAGAGGCCACTTGCAGCCATGGCAGATGAGGCAGGAAGGGTGCATCGGACATTCAAAACGCGTTTGTCGGATGAATGAAAGGCACGGGCATCGATTTGATAGGTAGAGGGCAGGGCGTTTGGAGGTGGAGCGGGCAGGGGAAGAGGCTGGGAATACTGGCTCGGGGGCCTCGGCTCACTGGGAAGGCGTTGAGCATGGACGCAAAGCAAGTCAATGGCTCAAGAAGAAATTTAAACTGGGACGGCCCCGTAACCGTGAAGGAAATCGCACCAGGAGTTACAAATCTTGCCACAAGGAAAGCGTGAGGCCCAGATGGCTTTCTGAGCCGGGGCGACCTGTCACGGAAGGAGCAAACTATTCTAACCCCATAAACGGCTTCCAGGAGGAAAAGCAGAGAACGTGCCCCCGTTTGTTCTGTGAGACTGATGTCAGACCAGGAAAGGAGAGTAAGAAATGAAAATCGCAGTCGGTTCTCGGTCATGTACTTAGGCGCAAAAATCCTCAACGAAATAGTAGCAAAGAGAATTATTAGAAAGATGACTGCATCGCACGCTGAGTGACACTTGGCATCTCAGATGGTCTCCTAGGAAACGGATTAGTGTAATTAATTAGCAAAGGAAAAAAGCCCCGTGATTTTCTCAAGCAATGTGCAAAAGCCCTTGATAAACTTCCGTGTCTATTTGCAATTAAGTCGAAACCCCTCGGCACACGGGGAAGAGAATGAAATGCTCTCAGCTGATGAACTGCACGTCAAAAAAGACCCTGGAGTCAAACGAAATTAGAAACGCATTTCTTTTAAGATCAGGGACAAGAGAAGTATGCCTATTACCAGGACTTTTATCCAACATTTTATTGTGGGAAAGTCCTTGCTAGAGAGAGAAAAGCGTACAAGATATGACCAACAGATAAAGGATGACATTTCGTGAGGTCATTTAGCAAGGTGGCTGGATAAAAAAAGCCCCAATTCCATAAATCTAAGTCGGCTGATTTCTATATTTCAGCAACGATTAGCAAATGTAATTTTGAAAAATATACCATGAAACGTCAAAAATTAAACTATCTGGGAATAAATTTGAAAACACTGCAGAAACTCTTGCTGGTGACCACGATAAAATCTTTTTGAAAGATGCTAAAGCTGACATGTTTTTGTCTGGGAGGACAATACAGCAATGTGTCAATGTTCTCCAAACGGTCGGTGTGAGTCTAACCAAAATCCAAACAGGATCGCGTGTGCGCGCGCGCGCGCGCGTGTGTGTGTAACTTGATAAGCTGATTTTAAGATGTATACGGTAAAGCAGAGGGCTAAGAATAGCCGAAATAATCCTGTAGGAGAACAGGTGAGTGGAGTGGGGGAGGGGAGCCTCGCTCAGACGCAGTCGACCCTGCTGAGACAGAGCAAGAGCACCAGGGGCCAGCCGGACACGGGCCTGCACCCGCGTGGACACTGGACGATGACTGAGCCAGTGCTGCGGAGCTCGGAGACAGACGTCTAACCCCACGCAACGATGCCGGAAGCATGAGTTATCCACACGGGGAAAACAAATGAAATTGGACCCCTCCCTCACGCCACACACACAAAATAAAATGAATTCCCGGATGAAAGACTTGTACGCGAGAGGCGAGCTTATTTAATTCCCAGCAGGTAAGACTGGAAAACACCTTTATGACTTCTCGGTAGAAGGGAATTTCTTAAAGGAGACAACGAAAGAGCATACATCCTAAGGGAAACGTTTGATCGATTTATCTACATGGCTTTAAGAAATACTTGTCACAAAAAGAGTTGAGAAGGCAAGTTAAGGGTTGGTCGACAGATGTATAAGGCCCACAAATCGATCGGTAAGCAAAAGACAAACAGCCCCACAGAAAACTGGGTAAAAGATGAAAACGAGCGTTTCACAGAAAAGGAACCCCAAACGGTCCATGGACATTTGGAGAGAGGCTCGGGTCCGCTGGCAATCGGGCAATGCAAATGGAGACGCCGGTGCAAAATCACGCCGTGCCCCTGGACTGGCAAAGCTACGGGGTCTGAGCTGGAGGCTCGCTGCTGCTGCTGGGGACACAGAGAGATGAGACCTGCCACCTAGCACAGCGGGAGGGCCCCTGGAATTACTGTTGCGGGAAGCTCTCTGCCGCCACTTGGGAAAGATGAACATGCAGACGCCCCGTGAGCTACAAACTGTCATCCCACGTTCCTCCATGGCCACCAGCAGACATGTGCAAGAGCGCTCGGAGCCGCCCTGTGCGGCCACAAAAGCCAGGAGGCCGCCAAATGTCCGCCAGCAGGGAGTGGACACCTACATGCCATGCTCCAAACTCCCACATCACAGAGGCTCTGAAAACATAACGCGTTTCTCTATCTTCAGAGTCATTCGATTGGTGGCAAATTCTGTCCTGGGCAGACGCAAGGGCATCAGGCATCTGTTTACGCCCTCCAGGTGGCCATCTCGACGTCCGACGCAGAAGCAGCAGCATGTACGACTGCATGGTGCTTCTCGGCTGGGATCGCGCAAACCCGTACGATCTTATGCTTCGTAAACTTTAGTTTGTAGTGTAAAGTGACACGATGTGTCACTTTTGTTCTGAGGCGCATGTGGTCCCACGTGGATGGGGGACTAAGGACCTGTCTGGTCCTAGGATGGAATCCTCTACGCCTAGGAAAACAAATACCCGGGCATAAGCATCATGATGAGCGAGAGCAGCAGCCCGTCCGCGAACCTAGGGGGAGAAGGTCCAGCCACGTCAGGCGGGAGGCGGGCAACCTCCGCTGGGGTGTGGACAAGGCAGTGAAGCCACAGGAGGAGCCGGGACAGGCGTTGCCAGGGAGACCGCTCGCAGTCCAGGGCCCTGTTGCCCCCCCCCGGGTTCCTTCGGTTCGGGCCGGGGCTTCCCGATGTCTCCAGACATGGGAACACGGGACAGGCGGTGTCCCTGATGAGCGATGTCTATCGGATTAGTCTAGCACTGGACAGCAAGTGACGCAAGCTTGGGCCACACACTTCGCTCTGGGCGAGAGCGGGCGGGGGCTGCCTTTTCCATGCGCCCTGCTCTGTACGGGTCCCCCCGCCGGCCGCCAGAGGAGAAAGGTTTTGTCCTTAGAGGCAGTCTCACGGTCCGTAACCAGTGTCCCCCCTTATTTATGCTCCGCCTCCTTAAACGGTGAGCTAACTAAGTATGGGACATATCTGTGTTCTCGTCACCGCCGAAGGCCCAGGGGCCAGCACGGCTTTTTCTCAGAGCACAAACCACTCTGGAGCAGATGAACCATTAAGAATCAGGATAACGACACCAGGAAACAGAGAGGGTGAGTGGCTTGCTTAAGGTCACGGAGCCAGGAGGGCAGAGCTGGGATCGGGGAAGATGCCCCTTGGTGCTGAGTGCCTCCCGGGGCCAGTGTGCCACCCCCGTCCCTAAGGCTTTGGTGCTTCCATTGGGAGACCACATGAAGTCAGGGGCGGCCCCCACCGCATACCCCATGGCCTCCCGTTGCAGCCCGATCAGCTCGTGAGGGGACGCCCTCTGCTCGTAGGGAGACGTCTCAGCCTGGGGGGTCCCCAGTGACCCGCCCAGACGCTTGAGGTAGCGGTCATGCTGAGCAGATGGCGGTCAGCACCCAGCAGAGAGGGTCGGAGAAGCAGAATGACCAGTAAACTTACTGATGCAGATATTTAACCGTGGGTGCAACACAACGCAGATAAGATCGAGAAGGTGGGGGGCGGCTGAGCCCGGCGGAGGGTGCGCGGCCGCAGCCCAGGGCCTCTCTGTGGTGTCTCTGCTCTCCCGGGGAGACGCCCCCCTGCCCCAGCGGCTCTCCCACCCACGGGGTCGGGGCTCCGCCTGCAGCTGGACACGGTGAGTCTGGCAGGCGACGTGGAGGTGGGTGGGGTGCGCTGAGCGTCCGCCGGCGCTGTCCGGCCTGACCGGGGGCAGCGTCCACTTCCAGCGGAGGGAGCAATGTGGCTGTTGCCAGAGGCACGAGGGACCCGATCCCGGGAGGGGGTCCCGCCCGGGTGGCTTGAGTGTGGCCTCACGAAGACCGTCCTCCTGTTCGTGCCAACTCCTGAGCCTCAGCCCGCCTGCCCCGTGGCCCCCTGACCCTCTAGCACCCCCTGTCGGCACACAGGGACCAGGAACCCCAACAAACAGAGCTGCCTGAGGGTCCTCAGACCGGCCTGGAAGAGGTGGTGACGGCACCGGGTGGGTGGTACCACAGTCACAGCTGCTGCATGGACTCGGCGGGCAGTGGTCACTGCAAGGATGACGATGACCGCCCTGTATGTGACACATGAACTATCACACAGGCACATACACGTAGACACAGAATAGACCGATATCAACACGTGCACAAAGCAGGTCCGTGTGCCTTATAAACCGACCTGAGTTTTCACGGCGGCCCCCGAGGCGGGTCGTGCTGTCTCCGTCCCCACGGTGCAGATGAGACAGTGAGGCCCAGAGAGGCCCAGGGACGTGCTGGCACAGCGGCCGGCAGGGCTCATACTTGGTCTGGCTCCGGCCCCTCGCCTGATCCCTGACCACACGGCCGCACAGAGGGTGGCAGGCCTAGGGAAGTACGTGAGCACGCGCACACACACACACACATGCACACGCACACACGCACACGCACACACACACACACACACGCACATAAACGTGGGAGGCACGAGAGCTCGGGGCTGATCTGCGCACACTGGGCCCTTCACGGAGCACGAGTCCAGCTGGGCCGCAGGCAGGGCGGGGCGGCCAGCGGCGGGGATCAGCGGCTGCTCTCCAGGGAAGGGACACCGAGGAGGTCATTTAACCAAGCACTTGCCGACAGAGCCTCGTTTCCTCGTACACTTGCTCCCGGCCACTCCAGGCCTTACATAAGAGCGGTTCTTTGAGAGTGTGTTCTCGCTTGGGGTGGCCTTGTCACGTGGTCACGTGTCTTGGGGGTGGGCACACCCGCAGTGGGAAGCAAAGCCTCAGGAGCTTCCAGGAGCCAAGGCCGGCACGGCCCGGGCGTGCGTCTGTGTGCCCGCCACGCTGACGCAGCCGGGAAGGGCCCCCCGATTGCCGCTCATTTGGGGTCAAACGCTGAGCACTTAAGCTTTCCTCACGCGGCTGGTATGTCACCCTCAGCGATTAGCACGCGGGGACCGCAGAGTCCTACCCGGCGTGAGCTCTCGCTGCGCTGCTAATGGCCCTCGGCCTCCACGACCTTATTTTTAGCAATTTCCACTTCAATTACTGCACAGTGGATGTGCAGACGCGCTGGGAACTTTTCCATGTCATACTCTCTCCCAGAGGCGGATGGGGACAAGGGACACAGCACCGGCCCCACGGTCTCCGGGGTTCACTGCACAAAATCGAGCTGCAGATGCCAATTTCCAGCCCGTTTCTGGACATCTTCCTCCTGGAGCCAGAGCAAAGGGAGCCCAAGAAAAGCTGGTGGCGATTGGCCCCGAGACCGCAGGCAGGACCCCGCGGCCCCCACGGCAGCCGTGCCGTGAGCCTGGCACCAAAGCCTCGCTCCCCCAGGCGCTGGGCGTGAGAGCGGAGCGGCCGTTCCTCGTGCCCCCCGCACCCGCACCCCCCGCAGGAGGAGACACGAGACTAACACAGTCCTTCTGAAATCGATTGTTTCCTCCCTCCCTGGGACAAAAAGGTGCTGTGAACTAGCATCATGCAGGAGCTGCAGGAAAAATCCAGCAGAGGACTGCGGGCCCCAGACGGACCGCGGGGGGCTGGGGCTGCTGCTCGGAGCCCCACTCCAGGCAGGG
>NW_011889282.1:72643-74923 GCF_000151845.1 Pteropus vampyrus | reverse complement strand
TTTTCTTGCCCGTGAGAGAAAAGAGCTAGTTTTGCAGCCACAGGAGGAGATGCTTCGTCAGCCAGGTAGTGGGGAGGGGCCTTGGACGCCATCCGGGGAGGGTGGCTGACTCTGAAAACCTCAGCTCTGGGGGTGGGGTCCGTGGGCCTGGGAGGCAGCTCTGTACCCGTGGGTGCTGGGAGCCTGGGCAAGTCACCCCACCTTTCTCTGACCCTCAGTTTCTTCGTCTGCAGACGTCACGTAAGGGCCCAGTGGCATGGGCCAGGCGCACGCCCAGCCCGAGCTCAGGAACAGGGAGCCAGCGAGGCCCCCTCTTCCCCTCTGCGGGACTCAGCCCACCTGGGCCGGGCCCCAGGCTCACAGAGACCTGTTTCCTCCTGTTTCCAGCTGTTGATACAGCTCGATCTCAAATCACAAACCTCTCAGCCAAACACAGTCGATCATGCAGAACCTCGCTCCCAGAGCGGCCCCAGGAATTTTCTGGAAGGATGCTGCTTGGTGTCGAATGACAAGAGACTGGACATAAACTGATGCTAATTAAAGTCGCTGCTCAGACAGAACGCTGGGTCAGCTCACTCAGCCGGGGAGGACACAGGGGCCTCACCCAGGGAGACGCGGCGGGACCGGGTGAGGGCACACGCGGAGCCACGAGCCAGTGTGTGTGGGTTTGTTCGCGGGGCCTCCGGCGTGGGGCCGGGCTGGCCTCCACTTCTCAGCCCGCCTGCGCCCCGGCAGAGGCGAGGCTCGAGACGAAAGGAAGGCCCCCTGGGCCCCCTGGGCAGGCAGGTGTTTTCCGAACAAAAGTCGAGAGAGCTGGGGAGAGTTCCAGAAGGCTCCTCCATCCAGTCAGCCCGGAGACCCTAACCGAGAGCCACGTGACCGCGGCCCGGAGACCCCGCCTCGGGCCACACACGAGCAGCATCCCACCCCGGGGCGCACGCCCTGACCGACCGAAAACGGGTGTCCAGTTACTCGTACACGTGAGCCGTAGGTGCGCTGTTCACACGGCCAAAGCGGGAGGTGGCTGTGTCCACCCGTGTCCACCCGTGTCCATCCGTGTCCGTCTGTGTCCGTCCATGGCCGAATGGACAGAGGAAACGTGCTCTCTGTGCAGCAGGATATGCGAGCGGCACGCATGGACACATGGACACAGGCCGTGTGACCGGGGGTGTGAGCATGTCCAGGACAGGTAAACCCACAGCCGGGGCGGGCGGCGGAGGGAGTGAGCGCTTCGTGGTATGGGGTTTACTTTTAGGGTGATGATGAAAAGCTTCTGAAGCTCCAAGGTGGTGATGGTCGCACAGCACTGTGTGTGTACTTAACAACGGAACCGTTCACTTTTAAATGACTGAAGCACTAAATTTCACGTTAGGTTTTTTTTACGGCAGTTAAACAGTTCTGGGGTCACCAGGGGCCTCAGAGGGGTGCTTTGGTGGCCCGGACTTCGGTCGGCAGCTGTGTCCTCAGATGTGGACGGCGGGCATGATCGCCACTTACACAGACGGCCTTGCACCCTCAGCTTCAAGCCCCCCAATGCGCGACAGCCCAAGAATAAATCTGCGTCCTCGCTGCGTGTCATGGGGGCCTTCTGCACACGGCCTGGGGTCTGTCAGGTGGCAGAGGCCAGGCCCTGTGACCTCGGGCCGGCCCCTACACCTCTCAGCCTCGGGCTTCTCAGATGCAGACGCAGAAGCTCCAGTCAGGCCCCCCGCCTGCATCCCGTCCCCCGCCTCTGACCCCGAGGATGACGGTTTTCTGTGCAGACAGAACAGCGTCTGTGAAGTAATAAGTCATTTCTCATTTTTCATTAATTAAAGACGAACGTAACTGCCAGGACAGCTGCCAACCGGCACCGGGCAGTGGAACAGGTCTGGAAAATTCTGAGGCAGCCGAAGTGACTGCAGCCCAGAGCGTGACGCATGACACGGCTGGCCCGCGTGGGGACCACGGCTCCCCTCCTCCTCCTTTAGGCTTTCTGGAACCTCGGAGCAGCGCTCAGATCCCGGGGACCACGTGTTAGGCCCCGGGACCCATGGGGATCCGCAGGACTCAGGCCAAGGATTACGGAGTCTCCCAACTTAAAACCCTTTGATTCGGCAAAACCCGCGGCCCTTTGTGTGAGCTGTCTGTCAGTGGCTGTGTGCCACCCACCGGGCAGACCGCTGGCTCTTACAGTAGGTGCCACTTCGGTTGTGGAAGACAATGACCGCTGTCCAACGAGGCTGCGTTTGGGCTCTTTGTCACGTAGCTTTTTCTTTCTCATAAGGAAGCGTGAAACCT
>NW_011889282.1:68954-70288 GCF_000151845.1 Pteropus vampyrus | reverse complement strand
CTCTGGGTTAGATCAGCCCACGTCGAAACGCCGACAGCACAGAGAAGATTTTTCATGACGTGTGGTTAGAAAAAAAACCCAGGAAAACTGGGCAGGGGACCTCCGGAAAGGCCCGGAAACGTGCCCGGGGCCGGCTCTCGGGACCCGCAAGGCAGAGCGGAACAGACGCACGGATCGGCAGAGTCCCATCGGAGGCGGCGAGCTGCGTGGGGAAGGGGCCGCCCCAGCAGACGGCGGGAGGCGGACGAGGGGTGCGTCGCTGCAGGCGCCATTCACCCCCCGCCTGGCATCCATCATCCTGTGTCCTTCCTGCCTGCGGCCTGGTCTCCCCTTCACACAGCCATGCCTCTGGGGAGGCAGCCCGCAGCCCCCAGCCCCCAGCCCAGGGACGTTCTGGGCACTTCCTGTGTATTAATCTTTGAAGCTTTGCAACCCAGAGGGGGGCGTATCAGATTCTAACTGCGGCGCTCACAACACAAATGCAGAGGCTTAAAACAACTGAACTCATCTGACATTTCTGTAGGTCTGACGTGGGTCTCGCGGGCTCAGGGTGCGGGCTGGGCCAGCTCCTTCTGGAGGGGCTGGAGGTGGCCCCTTCCTCACCTCTTCCAGCTTCCGGTGGCTGCCAGCATCCCTCGGCTGGTGGCCGCGTCACCCCAACCTCCGCCTGGCCATCTTCCGTAATTGCACGTCCCCCACCTCCCTCTTCTGACTCTGGTGGTAACATGGGCCCACGTGGATAACCGCAGACTACGTCTCCATCTCTAGATCTGTAAAGTGCTCATCGTCACATCTGCTAAGTCCCTTCTGCCATGGATGGCGACACAGTCACAGGTCGGGGGCATTAGCACGTGGCTGTCCTGGGGGCCATCGTTCAGCTGACCGCAGGGAGACGCTGCCATTCCAGCAGGAGGAGACTGGGCTCCGAGGGGAGGCCACAGCCCAGGGACCCCCCGAATGGGCACGGCCGGGCCTCGGAGACCCCCGTCCGTGTTTTCTCTCCTCATCTTTCGTGGACATTCTGCTCCCGCAGTTAACGCTGCCCTCGCACGTTCCCGTTGTAAGCTTCCGGTCACTCTGTGGCCTTTTAAACCTCCAACGCCCCCGGCCTCGGTACACAGAGCTGAAAACTGGGTAGAGTCCGGGCGCCGTAGCGGCCAGGACCAGCCCTGGGTGAGCGTGCCTGGTGGATGGCCCGCCCCTCTCTCCTGCCTGTCAGCACATGGCCCAGCTGTCTCCCAGGAAGCCCGCTCTCCCCAAAGATGCGGGAGCCGTTCGCACTGTGAGTGGCCGAGTGACAGACGGGCAGCAGTGTCCAGCCTGCCAGCTGGGCT
>NW_011889282.1:61863-67569 GCF_000151845.1 Pteropus vampyrus | reverse complement strand
GCTGTCTGCAAACCAGGAAGGGAGCCCTGTCCAGGCCCCGAATCAGCCGGCGCCTTGACCTTGGACTTCCGGCCTCCAGAACTGTGAAGAATGAACGTCTGCTGGCTAAGTGGGTCTCGGTATTCTGTCCTGGTGGCCCGCTGGCTGAGACGTGTGTGGGGGTGGGTGTGACACCCGCCGGGCCTGTTTCCCCACCCGTGAGGGGGATAGTGATGGCACTGTCCCCACGGCTGTAGGGGGGTCAAACGTCTGATTTTACCCTGTGTGTTTGTGGGAATCGGTGGGGAACTCCCTGCCCGGTCTGCCCGTCACCTCCCAGCACGGCTCTGGTTCCGGGGCTCCGTGAGCCCAGCAGGAGCTCTAGATGCTTTACTCACACCGAGATGCCTGTCTGCACAAGGTCCTCTGCTCTGACCCCCGTTTTACAGAGCAGGAGCGGCCACGGAACCTGCCTCAGGTCACAGTGGGAATACACGAAGGAGTGGGATCGAACCCAGGCCTTCTAGCCCCCGAGTCTTGGGGCGGCTTGGAGTGCAATGTCCCCAAAACATCCCAGGCTGGGGGGTGACTGTCACGGATGGAGGAGACTCTGCTGGGGCAGCAGGACGGAATTTAAGAGGTAGGGTGGAGATGGATGAGGACCACTGCTGTGACTCTTCGAAGCCCAGTGACACCCGTAAAATATCCGAGGAACACATGATTTATGGCTTAATAGCAGAACTCGGTAAAGTGTGACTGACGGCTATCGCCTACGGGAGGCACGTCGGTCCCCAGGCCTAAGGAGCGTGCTGAGCCCTTCGGCAGGCAGGAGCCTGCGGGTCCCTGCCGTGGACGGGGAGGGAATTTGAGGGGAGGGACTTGCTGCCTAAGGCCACCTGCTGCCCCTTCCCTCAGCACAGGAGAGGACCTGCTTCTGACTTCCGGTGTCTCTGAGCTAAAACCACTGCCTGGTTCTGCCTACGCGATGCTGGGAGCTTCCAGGGCTGAGCTGCTCCCCCGAGGAAGGACCCCGGCCCGCCCTGCTGGGCTGTCCGCAGGAGGGGCAGGGTGAAGGCGTGTCACTGGGGCGGTGGGTGAGCCTGGAGCGCTGGGCTCGTGAGCACTTTCCAGACGTCCGGTGGGCGTCTCGACCAGGCAGGACACAGTGGGACGCTCCGTCTCCAACCCGGCCGCCCGTTCCAAGTCCCCAAGTCGCCACGGCCACCCACTGTGGGAAAAGGCTAGGAAGTCCCCTTCTGCGGATGCTGCCCTCGGATGGGACCCTCAGCCTGACACTTGCTCTCGCTCCCGCCCCTCTGTGCGAGTGTCCTGGGTGGCCAAACACATGACCGCGAGCCGGTGACTTCCACCCACAGAAACCCATTCTCTCCCAGTCGTGAGGCCACGAGTCCCAAATCTGGCCTATTGGGGGCCCCCAGGGAGCACCTGGTCCAAGCCCCTTGCCCAGCCTCCGGTGGCCGCCGGTGAGCCCTGGCACCCGGCGGCTTAGACACGTCCTTCCAGCGTCTGCATGCGGCCCTCCCCCCTCTTCCTGAGCCTTCCTATAAGGACACCTGTCACCGGGTTTGGGGTCCACTCTGATCCGGGGTCATTTCACCTCGAGGTCCTTAACTAACTACGTCTGTGAGTTTTGGGGTGCTCTCTAAGCTGTTACAGCCCCCAGTCCAGTCTCCCCTTATGAGCCAGATGAGCTAGGGCACACACACCACGAGTCACTCGTGACTGCAAAGCCTCGTCCGTCACCGTGTCCTTCGGGGGGTCTATGCCCACTGCTCCCACCCTCTGCCCCAGTCCCCACACTTGAACCTTCTGTCCCTTGGGGTCCCCTCCACTCTCCGTCTCTGGGCGTCTGGGCGGTGGCTTCCCTTACCAGAGGGTCTGCCAGGCCTGGGCGTCTCCGCTCCGAGCTCCTGGCTCGCCCCCTCGGAGGGGCGCCCCTGGCCTCCCCCGCCGGCCTCTTACAGCAGCGGCCTCGTGGGGGTCCTGCCTCCCGTCTCCTCCCAGACGGGCGGGAACCAGGCTGGGTGTGGGGGACACACCGCTGGGCCGTGCTGGGGTCCAGTCCCCAGCCGGGGTCCTAAGGGGGCGTGGAGCAGGACCAAGAATGGCAAGACAGCCCCAGAGGTGGGGACGACGGGGTCTTTGCCCCGCGCGGGGTGCGGCGGGTGGCTTCAAGTGTGGTCACCTTGAGCAGGAGCCCGGTGTGCCCTGCGGAGGTGTGGACGGGAGAGGCCAGCCCCAGCTTGCCCACGGCCGCCTGGGACCATCCTCCTGGCTTTAGGTGTTTGCTGAGAACTGACAGACCGACGTGGCAGGGTGGGGGAGGGGCGCGGCTCGCACGATTCGATTTCCCAGCCCGGAGTCTCGGTGAGGTGGGCGGGCAACCTATTCCTCTCTCATGGGACATTCGGCAGTGAAGCCACGCCCCCATCCGTCCCCAGCCTCCGGATGGGCTGGATGGGCTGCGGCTTGGTCCCCTGCATCCCATTGGCGGGGGGAGCGGGCGTTTCCTCCAGGTCTTCTGGAGACGTGGCGCCCCACACGGGGCAAGCAAGGTCCCTCCTGCCTTCCCCCGGGTCACTCCCTGTCCGTCCCCCGCCGTCCGTTCCCGCCTGGCGAGTAAACACTCCGAGGCCGAACGCTTAAAGGCCGTCAGGACCCGGAACCTCCCTTCTATTAATGCGGGAGTCCTCAGCCCGGTGACCCCACCCGCCCCCGGGGACATTTTTGGTTGTCAGGACTGGGAGGTGCGACTGGCATCTAGTGGATGGTGGCTGGGGACACCACACAATACCCCACGATGCGTGGGACGGACCCCACAGCAGAGGATGACCCGGCCTCACCCGTGGAGGTGCTGGGTGCGGACGCTGCCGCAACCCCACCTTCCGGCCAGCGGCCGCTCCCCGTTTCTCGTGTCTTTCACAAAGGAAAACCACAGAGAAGTGGCCCCTCACGCTCTCCTGCCCCAGGTGCTTGACGGTCAGCGTCCCCACTTCTCCCACGAACCTCTCTGGTTCCAGCCGCTGACCTTGTGCCCCATCCGGTGACACGTGGGTCCTCCCAGCGGGGCGGACGCTGCCTCTCGGCCCTGCTCCCCTGCACTCACCCCTCGGCCAGCTCGTCCCCGGCTGCCTGGCCTGCAACACTCCCGGCTCCCCATCCTCGATGCCACCGCACCTGGACCGGGAGGCACCTGGGACCACATGGCCTGGGAGCGGAGCCCGGTTCTGCCCTCGCTCCGCCCTGGCCAGGCTGTCGCACCTCGGCGAGCTCTCCGTCCACCCGCTGCTCAAGGCCAAACCCCAGGGGTCCGGCTTCGCACCCCTGCAGCTCAGAGCCATCAGCACGACCCGCCGCTCTCTCTCCAGACCGTCCTTCCCACCACTGGCCACGTCCCTGTGCTCGCCTGCCAGCTCGCCTGGCTCTCCTGCTGGCCCCTCCGTAACCTGCTCTGCCCACAGCCGGGGCCACCTCCAGGGTGTAAGTGGGGCCCCAGGGCCCCAGGCTTCCTCCACCTCCCCTTCGCCTGTGTCACCCCCCACCCCCACCCAGGGATGCCGTCTCTATCTGCCTGTTGCCTGGTGGCCTGTGGGTCTCAACCTAACTACCGCCAGGGCCCGGTCTGGTGCCCATACAGTGGGCGGAGGAAGGCCCAGCTGACGGTGACTGACCGCGGACCTGCAGGTGGCAGCACGCGCTGGCTTGAGAGGGGTGCCCGGGGGATGGGGCCGTGCGAGGAGGTTGGCCGGCATGCAGTTAGGACAGTCCCCACAAGACAGCCCTCCCTTCTGACACCTGTTACAAGTTCGGGGTCCTCCAAAGCACCCTCAGGTTTGGTGATTCACAGGAAGGGCTTGTGGGACTCAGCAAGAGATCATATGCCCATGGTCACAGTCCATGCCAGGAAAGGATGAGGGTTAACACTGGCCAAGGGGGCAGACGTGCAGGGCCGGTTTGCGGGTCCGAACATGGAGCATCACTGCCTCTGTGGCGTCACGTGTTCCCTGCGGCATCGATACGTGACGACACACATGGCTGCCCCCAACCAGGGGAGCTCCCCGGGCCTCTGGTGGCCGCGTTTCTACTGGGGCTCGACCACATGCTGCCCGGGGCTGGCTGACACCTGCAGCCCCTCCCGGCCACGCGATGAAGCATTACTCTCCTCCAGAGGACAAAACGGACATCGCATGGCCCACACCCCATTGGTAGCCTGTCCCATGGCCAAAGGCCCCTCTGGAGTGGGAGGGGGCCAGACGCCGGGTCAGGTGAGTGTGTGTGTCACCGCACACGCCTGCCACAATGTTACAGATCAGGACACGGGGGCCCGGACGTCAGGGGACCTGCCCGGGCTCGGATGCACTCGGCCAGCTGAAGCCCCTCAGCGCCCCGTGCCCCGCCCCTTCCAGGGCTCGATGCGCCTCCGCGGGGGTCGTCCAGCCCAGCCGCTTGCCAACATAACCAGAAAACGGGATAAAAGACCTTCGTATCAGAACGGAGAAGCAGGGCATGCTCGCATAGAAAGTGTGCACAGAGAGAAGGCGGCCCCCCTCAGCCCCGTGGAGGCGCACCCCCGGGACAGTGTGGGCACGGGGTCTCAGTGGACCCCCGCCTGCTCTCAAAGCCAAGGGCTTCAGGCCCCCGGCCACCCCTCCCTCCAGCTCTGCTTCGCTCTCTTCCCCGGCAGCCTCCCTCCCAGCCTCCCATCCCAGTGAGCTTGGTACCCCGCACCCACGGTTGCTAGGAGACCGTTGCCGAGAGTCACAACTCAGCTGGCAGCGGAAAACACCCCCGGCAACAGAGTTTGCCAGGCCCATTTAGAGAGGCGTGTTTTCTTGTCCACGCGATGCCTCGGCCTCTGCAAGCATTTCGAGCGCGTTCCTTCCGCGGCTCCCAGCGATGGCTCAGCACGCATTCTATATTTAGGAGTGGTTACGAAACGGGCGCATCGGCCACTGCATCTGCCCTGCAGCCTGGGACCAGGACACAAGAGGCCCCCGCGGGGGAGAGCCCGCCTCTCGCCACAGGCAAGCCCTGTGCCCTCGGCTGCGGCAGGACCTTGTCTCACGTGGCCAAACCCCACAACCCACTGGCAGCTGGCTCCATGCCCCCGAGCCCAGCTCCAGCAGATTCACCGAGAGCAGGAACGGCCAATGGCTCCCGTCCTGGAGCAAAGCAGGGGGTGCCTGCTGCTGAGGGGGAGAAATGTCGTACCCCAAGCCACGTCATGACACCCCACAGGCCTGGAGTGGGCAGCCGGAAGAGGGCTGAGCCCAGCCCGGCAAGGAGCAGGCTGCTCGTCACCAACTCTTCAGTCCACCCATGTTTAGTTTCTTGGGACCCTGACTCGGGGTCCCCTTTGGCTGGCCTTGGCACAGCCACGCGGGTCACACACACGGACGCCTGGAGGCTCGGGGGTGGCGGGGCGGTGGGGAGCCCTCTGCTCACTGGCCCCATCTCGTCAGGGATCCGGCGCTAGAGGCTCTTGCTCTGGGGTTCTGCGGAAGTGGGGCCGGTCCCCAGAATCCAGTTTACCGCGGGTGTACGCGAGGTCACACCTGCCCTAACTCTTGCGGCTGGACCCAGGAGAGGGGACCAAACATGACGTGTGTCCCTCAGGCAAAGCTCAGAAAGCCACTTCGGCCTGCAGGGCCACTAGCAACTGGTGGCGGTCGGCGGGGCGAGGGGGGGGTGCTGCACCTGCCTGGG
>NW_011889282.1:56446-61813 GCF_000151845.1 Pteropus vampyrus | reverse complement strand
CCGCGGGTGTACGCGAGGTCACACCTGCCCTAACTCTTGCGGCTGGACCCAGGAGAGGGGACCAAACATGACGTGTGTCCCTCAGGCAAAGCTCAGAAAGCCACTTCGGCCTGTAGGGCCACTAGCAACTGGTGGCGGTCGGCGGGGCGAGGGGGGGGTGCTGCACCTGCCTGGGTCCCCGAGTGAGGACGACAGGGGCGGCCCCGGCAGGCTGGGGGAGCGAGCAGGGAACAGCAGTGCCGTTTGCTGCCGTGGACCCAGGCCATGCTGACCGCTGCAGGCCAAGCGGCGTCACCCCTCAGGGCGGCCTTCGAAACACCAGCATCCCTAACGAGGGGGGCGTTCTTAATACCAGACACCTTGCCGGGGAGGCCCACCTCTGTCTGGGGGGTCCTGGAGGAACGGAACTCAGTGCTGATGGGGTGGCACAGAGGGGGGTGCCTAGGACTCTGGGGGAGTGAGCTGTGTACACGGGAGCCTCATGGCGGGGAGCAAGGAGGCCAGGCCGGGGTGGCAGGCCCAGGCGCCCCTCCCTCTCTCCCCGCCCAGCCCCAGCCCGCTGTACCCTTTACATTCCTGGTCCTCGGTTTCAATGTCTGCAAAGCGGGCCCGGTCACTCCGGCTTTGTGCACAGCCTCGGGGAGACTGCGTGAGACGTCGGCAGGTCACCATAGCCCCGAGGGTTTGGTGACAGGACGCAGACCCCATGGGGAGAGGCGGGATTCTGCTTGGAGTGCGAGGCCACATCTAGCTGCTTCCTGACCACGTGCGGGTCACCGCAGCCATGCGGGCCACACGTGCTGGGAATGGCGGGGGGCTGAGCAGGTGAGCAAAGGGCCCCTAGATCTCGCTCTGCTCTTCCAGTCACTCACCCCACGCCATGTGGGTCCCCTCGGGCTCTGCCCTCCGGCCCCTCTGAACTCCAGGTCCCTTCTGCTACCCTGTCTCCCCCCAGTGCCCCCCAAATGCCATCCCAACTGCTCCTGACCAGTGAGCGCACAATGACCATCGGCTAAAAGTGGGGGTTACAGATTGCTGCCTGGGGCAGTGGGGGCCAGACACCAGGGACACCTCTGCAAGGCCGGATGAGCCCAGTCACCCTGCGAAGCCTCCTGTCTGGGCAGTGGACCAGCCGCCTCACTGACCACATTGACCGGTGAGCCCCACCCCATCTCTGGGCCTCAGTTTCCCCAGCTGAAGGATGAGGGGCCTAGCGGTCAGCTCCGTGGCACTGCCCACGGACACCCATTCCATCCTCTTCCTTACGGGGAGGACCCAGACTGTGCCTTGGGGGGCAGGGCAGCCGATGGGCTCTGCAGCCCCTGTACCAGACTGCCGTGCTGCTGGGTGTGGCCAGGAGACACTCGGCGCTTGCTAATGGGACAGAGGAGACAGATCGAGGGGCTTCTGGAAAGCCCTCTGTGAGGCGTGGCACGAGCCAGCCTGCACCCGGCCCTTCCCCTTCCTGCCGCCAGCACTCTGATGATCTTGGGACCCGAGGTGACCCCACATGAAGATGGCCAGGCCGACAGCAGGAGCCTGGAGCTTGGTGGCATCACAGAGCCACGGTTTCGCTCCTGGATGGCTGGTCCCTGGGATCACTCAGCCTCTGGGTTCTGTTCCCGGCTGCCGGACGCAGTTCATCAGCCATCCAAGCTCTGGAAGGGAGTCATGGTCACCGAATGGGACAGAGGCGGAGCCGAGTGCCTCGTCTGCGACTCCCCGTCCACACCAGCGGCCGGTGGTCAGTGTGACTGCTGTGTCCGCCTCACGGACCGGGCTTAGGGGTGGGAAGTCACCCCGAGTTGGGAAGGGGTCTTCATCTTTAGGGCAAAGGCGACAGCTCTGAGGGAAAAAAGCTGGACAGGAAAGGTCACACAGTGCGCGACTCCACTTGTATGAAATGCCCATGACAGGCCCGTCCAAAGATGGAGCAGATTGGGGGGTGCCGGTGCTATGTGCTGGGGAGGTGACTGCTTGTGTGTGGGGGGCATCCTTTGGGGTGACAGGAATGTTCTGGAACTAGACAGAAGTGACGGTCACACGGCACCGGAAGGTGTTAAGAACAAGGCCTCTGGGTCCCCCCGCCTCATCCCTGGGACGGTGTGGGGACCGCAGCTGCTGCTCCAGGGGGCGGGTGATGGGGGTTTGGAGGCAGCGGCTCTAAGACCTCGTGAGGGGTCCTGGGCTGGGGGCCGGTGCGTGCGGCTGCGTGGCTGAGGCCAGGACGGGGCCCAAGGTGACGGTGAGCCCCAGAAGACAGACAGGGCCACACTGGGAGGCCCTGAGCCTGGACACGCTGCTGGGTGTGTTTCTGCCCCCTCCAGGCAGAGCCTGGAGCTTCGCGGGCTCAATGGGGCCCATGCCTGGAGCCAGAGAACGAGAAGCCACCGCACCGGCTGACCCTGACTACACAGGGGCCCGCGGGTCAGATGGCAGGCGGCAGTGAGGCCCCAGCCCAAGGGGGCTGGTCGGCCCTGAACAGGAAGGACGCGGGGGGGCCACGGCCAAGGCTGCTGCGGGCAGCAGGTAGAAGGGGGTCGTGTCCGGGGCCGCCTGGACCGTCGGGGGACAGCGATGGGTCTGTGTGCAAAGCCGGTGTCTCGAGGCCCCTCAGCGGGCCCCACTCTGTTCTGTGCCCTGTCACCTCGCCCTGTACCCCGCCGACCCAGCTCCCACCCCGGTGGCCCCACACCCCATACCCTTATCATAGTTTCTACTTCTCTGAGTTTAACAGAAATGCCACCAGTTCCTCAGGAAAAAATACTGAAATGTGTATGTTTGAGTGACGAGGGTACAGCAGGGTGAGCAGTGTCCCTCCAAGAGTCACGTCCACCCCGAACCTCAAAAATGAGGTCCTATCTGGAACTAAGGTCTTTGCCGAGGTATCGGTTAAGATGAAGCCACATCTTCGGGTGACCGGCGTCTCTGCAAGGACGAGGAGACGCAGAGGACGAGACCATGGGAGGGCGGAGGCAGGGGGTGGGGGGACGCGGCCACCAGCCTGGGGACGCCTGGAGCCCCCGAAGCCAGAAGAGGCAGGAAGGACCCTCCCCGGAGCCTTCGGGGGGCCAGCGGCCCTGCCCACACTCTCCTTTGGGACTTCTGACTCCAGAGCCCTGAGCCGGTAAGTTTTACTCATCAGCTCAGCAAAGTTGCTGGATGGACGCTGAGCCATGCAGCACCGGGGGCCAGGCACACGCCAAGCTCCGTGTGGGGTGCACGGCCTCGCAAGGGATTATACGAGGGGCTGGGAACGGGGCAGCACAGGGGGCCCCTGCAGCGGGGATGGGCAGACGGGGTAAATACACAGACCCTGCCCTGGACGCAGCATGTCCTCCAATCTAATCTCCAAGCCAGCCTCGCCACCCGGCCCCCCACGCTCGCCGCCCAGCCCCCCACGCTCACTGCCCGGCCCCCCACGCTCGAGTCACGGGGCCGAAAGCGTCTGTGTGACCGGAACCCCCCATAGCTCAGTCTGATTGCCCGTTGCCGCCCCATCATGAAAACACCAGCCTCAGAAACGGAGAGCAGTTTCCTGGGGCATCGTCTGTGCCGCGTGTCTCAGAATCGCAGGTGGAAGTTGATCGCTTAGATCTCCCCTTGGTTTTGGGGAAAAAAGTGTGACTTTGAAGACTGAACGTTCGCCCTGTTTTGAGAAATGTGACGTTTAGATGCTAAACCTTCTCCCGTGATGTGTTCTCGATCTGGGGCAGTGGACCGTGCCAGGCCCCAGTGGCGGCGTCCACCCTGCATGCTCCGGGCCCGTCCAGGCTCGGGATAGCCACAGGCGTGCTGGGCGGTGTGGAGGACGCCTTTGAGTCAGACCCACGCCCTTGGTTCCCCCAGAGGCTCCTGCCTTTGCTTGACGAAAATCTAAACTGATTATTTTATAGAACCTTCTTTACAACGAACATTCCCCGCCCCCGCCCCCACCCCGCTCCCAGTTCCACCGGACGCTGTCCAGAGACCACTGCCCCCCGGGGTGTGGCAAACACACGCCAAGGGCCCGTCACCATCCCAGCCCATGGCACGCTCAGTGAATGCGGTGACCGTGATGACCATTCTACAAGAGGAAAAACAGTGGGCGTGTACAGCAAGGCTTCAGAAAAAGAAATTATTAATGAAAGAAATTTAAAAATAAGATAGTGTTGATCTGGAAGGCAACTGGGAGGGACCGGGAGAGTCACTGGTGAATGCTGAAGAGAGGGCCTGGGGTCCCCAGACCCGGGCTTCGGCAGGACGGGGCTGTCACTGGGCAAAGAGGGGAGAATCTGGGCATCAAAGAGAATAATACCTGCAATGGATTCAGACGGCTGAATATGTAAAATCTCATGAGCCCATAACGATAGGTAAGACTGACAGACAGTAGGAGGCCCCTCTCTGCACGTCGGTGGAGACAGACTCAATGGGGCTCATGCCTGGAGCCAGAGAACGAGAAGCCACCGCACCGGAGCGACTCGATAACAAAATCGAGAGAATGAAGTGTTTCTTTTGCTCGCTAAGGCCGACAGTTGCATCCGGTAACGGGACAGTCCGCATGACTGAAGAACACCCGCTCATGATCGCCAAGGGACATCAGGGGTAGGGGATCACGCGTGCCAGCCCCTGACGAGTTCGTGGATGAGTTCGTCAAGTCGCCATCGATAAACTCATCGGTGCTGGCAGAGCTTACTCTGGGGAGACAGACCTGGGGGGAAGGCTGCTGGGGAGCTTCACGACGGAGGGGTCAGCATCACCCCGGGAGGGCGAGCCACAGCCCGTGCCTCCTGATAAGGAGGGTGGAGCACACGGAAGCCCCGTGCTGCTGGAAGGGGTGTAACGGGGTGGCCAGTGTCACCTCCGTTTGTGAGAGAGACTCGAGGACAGGTCAGAGCCACCACAAGCAGGCGGAGAGGTGCACCTGGGGTTTGGGGCAGTCTACGGCCAACAGACCCCAGGTGGGAGAAAGAGGGGGCATGGGCAGATTGAAAGGGACTTGGGGACAGATCTACCGAGTGCCACTTTGGGTCCCGAGTCAAAGTCACCGCTGTGAAGGACATTTCTGAGACAACGAAAGGGAATTTCTGGGGCCGTGATGACGGAGGGTTTCAGATGCCACCGAGGCACCAGGACAAAAGCGTCGGCGACACTGGAGCTCATGAGGAAGACGACGTTCTTCTGAGAAACTCGGACGGAAGTGCTTGGGATGTGCTGAGGGAAATAAGGAAAGAAAGAGATAGATAGACGGCGACGACTGGTCGGGTTCGACACCGAAAGCACAGGCGACAATAGAAAAAACCGGACAATAGAAAAAACCGGGCGACATCGAGATCAAGACGCAATCAACGGAGCGGAAAGGAGACCGACGGAATGGGAGGGAACACG
>NW_011889282.1:55175-56091 GCF_000151845.1 Pteropus vampyrus | reverse complement strand
AGACAGTAGGAGGCCCCTCTCTGCACGTCGGTGGAGACAGACTCAATGGGGCTCATGCCTGGAGCCAGAGAACGAGAAGCCACCGCACCGGAGCGGCTCGATAACAAAATCGAGAGAATGAAGTGTTTCTTTTGCTTGCTAAGGCCGACAGTTGCATCCGGTAACGGGACAGTCCGCATGACTGAAGAACACCCGCTCACGATCGCCAAGGGACATCAGGGGTAGGGGATCGCGCGTGCCAGCCCCTGACGAGTTCGTGGATGAGTTCGTCGAGTCGCCATCGATAAACTCATCGGTGCTGGCAGAGCTTGCTCTGGGGAGACAGACCTGGGGGAAGGCTGCTGGGGAGCTTCACGACGGAGGGGTCAGCATCACCCCGGGAGGGCGAGCCACAGCCCGTGCCTCCTGATGAGGAGGTGTGGAGCACACGGAAGCCCTGTGCTGCTGGACGGGGTGTAACGGGGCGGCCAGTGTCACCTCCGTTTGTGAGAGAGACTCGAGGACAGGTCAGAGCCACCACAAGCAGGCGGAGAGGTGCACCTGGGGTTTGGGGCAGTCTACGGCCAACAGACCCCAGGCGGGAGAAAGAGGGGGCATGGGCAGATTGAAAGGGACTTGGGGACAGATCTACCGAGTGCCACTTTGGGTCCCGAGTCAAAGTCACCGCTGTGAAGGATATTTCCGAGACAACAAAAGGGAATTTCTGGGGCCGTGATGACGGAGGGTTTCAGATGCCACCGAGGCACCAGGACAAAAGTGTCGGCGACACTGGAGCTCATGAGGAAGACGAAGTTCTTCTGAGAAACTCGGACGGAAGTGCCTGGGATGTGCTGAGGGAAATAAGGAAAGAAAGAGATAGATAGACGGCGACGACTGGTCGGGTTCGACACCGAAAGCACAGGCGACAATAGAAAAA
>NW_011889282.1:50490-54002 GCF_000151845.1 Pteropus vampyrus | reverse complement strand
GGTGACGTATTTGAAGAGGGACGGGGCAGATGGAGAAACGCAGGTTGTAATTCTCGACGGCTGGCTCTCCACGCGAGTCGTCACAAATCCCCGCTTGTCCCTGCTTTGCTCACAAACCCCGGCGAATCCCCACTGCTTGGGGACCTTACTGAAAGGCCCTGTAGGACGCCATCTGTCACCCCCAGAGATTCTAGAATACACAGAGCCCTTCCCTGGTCCAGGCAGGGCACTCGCTGCCCCGAGCCCCCTTTCCTGAGCCCTTCCCTCGTCTTCCAGGTTTCAGCCCAAATCTGGGGGCCCTTTCCCGACCTCCCAGTGGATAGAGCCTGCGCCCCTGCTTTATACTGTCACAGAATCCCAGCACGTGCGTGCGAGCGAGCGAGCGAGCAACCCCACGCGTGTGTCATGTGCTAGTTTACCGGGGCCGCTGTAACCGAGTGTCACAACAACAGAAATGTGTCCTCACACGGTCAGACATCGAGGTGTCGCAGGGCCATGCGCCCTCTGAAGGCTCCAGGGGAGGGGCCTCCCTGCCTCTTCCAGCTCCTGGGGCTCCAGGGCTCCTGGGCTGGTGGCTGCAACCCTCCAACCTCCGCCCCCACCCTCACCCGGCGTCTCCCTGTGTGAGTCGGACCTCCCGCTGCCCCCTCTGATGGGGACCTCTTGTTGCATTCACAGTCCCCCTGGACAATCCAGGGTCACCCCCACGTCCTTCGCTTAGTCACATCCACAAAGATGCTTTTTCCTTTTAAGGTGACGTTTACAGGCCCCAGGGATGAGGATGTTAGGGTGGTCATTTGGCCTGTTACAATGTGCGAGCGTGTGTGTACGTGTGTGTGTATGAGAAGGAGGCGTATGTGTGTGCGCGCGCGTGTGTGTGAGAAAAACGCGTGTGTGCGAGACAGGAGGCATCTGTGTGTGCATGTGTGTGTGTACGTATGTGTGCGTGTGCACGTGTGTGTGCATGCGTGCGACAGGAGGTATGTGTGCATGTGCGTGCATGTGTGCGCATCTGTGTGCGTGTGTGCATGCATGTGTGCTTGCACATGTGCGTGTGCGCGACAGAAGGCATGTGTGTGTGTGTGTGCGTGACGGGAGGAGTGTATGTGTGTGTACGCGTGAGGAGCCGTGTGTGCACGTGTGCACATGTGTGTGCGTGTGTGATAAGGAGGCGTGTGTACGTGTATGCGTGCGTGCACACGTGTGTGCGTGTGCACACGTGTGTGTGCCCGCTCCCCTTCACACCACCACAATCTCCCGTTGCGTGTGTTGATTTGTGCACCGCTGGTTCCCAGCACCGCCTCTGGGAGGGCCCCGGTGCTCTCGTTCTTTGCCGAGTCCCCCCACAGGTGACACTCAGGACAGGTTTTACAAATGAGCACAGCACACCTGAGCCAGCAGCGAGGCTCTAGCCCTTCTAGACAAGAGAGACCGCCACAGGTAGCCGGACTGCATCTGTGTGCCTGTGGCGGGCGGCCCCGCACCCGAGTCTGTCACTCACACGTTGGGGGGCTGTGTCCCGTGATTGGGGGGCTGAGACAGAGAGGAAGACAGGGCGCTGTGAGCGTGCCCGGCACCCTGCACCCCACAGCCCTGGCGGCCTTGCCTACTGAGGTCCCGGCACCCTGCAACCCCAGAAAGCGAGCAGCTTGGCGGTGTGATGGAGCCAGGGGTCACTGCAGGCGGGGTGGGGGGCAGGGGTGCATGCCCAGGTCACAGCCACACTGAGGTCCCTGCAGAGAAACACCCTCTGGGCCCCGCCTCACCCCAGCCACCTCGACAGGCCGGCCCCGCTGTGCACACACTGAGCCGCCCCCGGGACGGAGGTCAGGGTCAAGGTCGGGCCGGGTCCAGGACGGGCCTCCTTGCTCCCCGTCCACAGAAGTCTCTTGAGGCTGAGCTCTGGAGGCCTGCGTGAGCCACGTGCCCTCTGACGGCGTCTTCAGCTCTTAAATGGGGACAAGAACGCAAACCTGAGTGAGGGCAGGAGTGACCAGCATCAGCACTGCGGCCTCTCAGGACGTAGAGGGACGGCACGGTGGCTAAGTTCAGAGAGTTTCTTGCGAGTTCCTGGGGCTGGAGAGACGGTCACAGGGGACTGGACCCCAGGATGGGGGAGGTAGAAGGACAGGGGCTGGGAGGGGGGTCACAGGTCACCAGTGTCCCTCAGGGCAGCCACATGTCACAGGCTCGTCCAGTTTGCCATCCGGGTCTCTTTTAAAGGAAAGCAGACGAGCCCCCTAATCTCGCCCTGCACCGGCCGCAAAGCACCGCGGAGCAGCCGCTGGCGACCGGGCTTCGGGGCCGACGGCATCGCGGGTCTCGACCTCGGATTTCCCGCTCGCTTCGCGTTTAAGCCCCTCATGGCGGGGCTGGATGGGGACGTCTAGGGTGGAGACGCTGAATGAACAAAGCACCAAGCCCGTGACAAAGGGGCCCCGAGCGGTCACTCCAAGAGGAAGGTCGCGCGACACACCGGATTGTCACACGTGAGCCACTTGCGAAGCTACAGCGCTGTTGGGTTTGCGGTGACGGCAGCTCCGTGCCTCTAGCTGCAGCGGAGGTGACACCGAGGTGACGCCGAGAGGGGTCCCCTCGCACCCGCACCGCCACCGCTTTCCCTCCCGACACCTCCCGTGTCTTCTGGGAAACAGCAAGTGGCACAAGCAGGGCGCGCATTTCCTGGAGATTTGTGTCTGGCTCGGGAGACGCGTCCGCCGAGGCGGCTCAGGAGGACACGGGGCTGAGGGAGGCCAGGGAGGACGGCAGTGGCAGTTCCCCCGGGGCTGGAGCCGTCGCCTTGCGGCGCGTCCCGTGTTCCTTAGGCAACGAGTACAAGTGTTTCAGAAGGCACGTTCCGAAGGGCCAAGCCCCGCTTTGACGCGCTCCGCACCCGGCTCCTCCCCCGGGGGAACCCCTACTCCTGGTGTGGGGCTCTCCGCGCCTTACACACCTTTCCGTCCCCCGGGAAACTCCCCGGGAGCGTGGAGAATGAACACGGCACTTTCGCACACTTGGGGAAGGCACGCGTGCCACCGCACGACGGCGATGCGCTCGGGTGTCGCTCAGGGACGCGCTTGGAGGTCGCTCTGTCCTCTCCTCGTTCTTAACGTCTCGCAGTTGTTGTTCGTGTGACGAGGATTTGCTGAGCGCCTGCTACGTGCCAGGTGCCTCCTGTGGCAGGTGAGCAAGAAAGACGAAGCCGTGGCTTCCTTGGAGCTCAGGGTCCAGCGCGGGGCGGGCTGGCCGGCGATGAGATGTGAACGTGAACAGGCCCGCGCTGGTGAGAGCTATGAATGAGCAGTGGCCGAGGACGGGAGAAGGGACGGGGCGGGGGGGGAGGCCAGCGGGCGGGGAGGCCTCTGGGGCTTTGAGCTGGGGCCCGGGGGACAGGGGGAGCCAGCGGGGTGCGTGCAGCCCCCCGACTCTCCCCCGCCGCCAGGCCATGAGGAAAGAGTTCCCATCTTCCCTCCACTCCCACGCTCTCTGCAGAGGATGTGCCTGTTCGCGTG
>NW_011889282.1:46961-50440 GCF_000151845.1 Pteropus vampyrus | reverse complement strand
GGCCCCGCACCCGAGTCTGTCACTCACACGTTGGGGGGCTGTGTCCCGTGATTGGGGGGCTGAGACAGAGAGGAAGACAGGGCGCTGTGAGCGTGCCCGGCGCCCTGCACCCCACAGCCCTGGCGGCCTTGCCTACTGAGGTCCCGGCACCCTGCAACCCCAGAATGCGAGCAGCTTGGCGGTGTGATAGAGCCAGGGGTCACTGCAGGCGGGGTGGGGGGCAGGGGTGCATGCCCAGGTCACACCCACACTGAGGTCCCTGCAGAGAAACAGCCTCTGGGCCCCGCCTCACCCCACCCACCTCGACAGGCCGGCCCCCCCGTGCACACACTGAGCCGCCCCCAGGACGGAGGTCAGGGTCAAGGTCGGGCCGGGTCCAGGACGGGCCTCCTTGTTCCCCATCCACAAAAGTCTCTTGAGGCTGAGCTCTGGAGGCCTGCGTGAGCCACGTGCCCTCCGACAGCGTCTTCAGCTCTTAAATGGGGACAAGAACACAAACCTGAGGGCAGGAGTGACCAGCATCAGCACTGCGGCCTCTCAGGACGTAGAGGGACGGCATGGTGGCTAAGTTCAGAGAGTTTCTTGCGAGTTCCTGGGGTTGGAGAGACGGTCACAGGGGACTGGACCCCAGGATGGGGGAGGTAGAAGGACAGGGGCTGGGAGGGGGGTCACAGGTCACCAGTGTCCCTCAGGGCAGCCACATGTCACAGGCTCGTCCAGTTTGCCATCCGGGTCTCTTTTAAAGGAAAGCAGACGAGCCCCCTAATCTCGCCCTGCACCGGCCGCAAAGCACCGCGGAGCAGCCGCTGGCGACCGGGCTTCGGGGCCGACGGCACCGCGGGTCTCGACCTCGGATTTCCTGCTCGCTTCGCGTTTAAGCCCCTCGTGGCGGGGCTGGATGGGGACGTCTAGGGTGGAGACGCTGAATGAACAAAGCACCAAGCGAGTGACAAAGGGGCCCCAAGCGGTCACTCCAAGAGGAAGGTCGCGCGACACACCGGATTGTCACACGTGAGCCACTTGCGAAGCTGCAGCGCTGTTGGGTTTGTGGTGACGGCAGCTCCGTGCCTCTAGCTGCAGCGGAGGTGACGCCGAGGTGACGCCGAGAGGGGTCCCCTCGCACCCGCACCGCCACCGCTTTCCCTCCCGACACCTCCCGTGCCTTCTGGGAAACAGCAAGTGGCACAAGCAGGGCGCGCATTTCCTGGAGATTTGTGTCTGGCTCGGGAGACGCGTCCGCCGAGGCGGCTCAGAAGGACTCGGGGCTGAGGGAGGCCAGGGAGGGCGGCAGTGGCAGTTCCCCCGGGGCTGGAGCCGTCGCCTCGCGGCGCGTCCCGTGTTCCTTAGGCAACGAGCACAAGTGTTTCAAAAGGCACGTTCTGAAGGGCCAAGCCCCGCTTTGACGCGCCCCGCACCCGGCTCTTCCCCCGGGTGACCCCCTGCTCCTGGTGTGGGGCTCTCCGCGCCTTACACACCTTTCCGTCCCCCAGGAAACTCCCCGGGAGCGTGGAGAATGAACACGGCACTTTCGCACACTTGGGGAAGGCACGCGTGCCACCGCACGACGGCGATGCGCTCGGGTGTCGCTCAGGGACGTGCTTGGAGGTCGCTCTGTCCTCTCCTCGTTCTTAACGTCTCGCAGTTGTTGTTCGTGTGACGAGGATTTGCTGAGCGCCTGCTACGTGCCAGGTGCCTCCTGTGGCAGGTGAGCAAGAAAGACGAAGCCGTGGCTTCCTTGGAGCTCAGGGTCCAGCGCGGGGCGGGCTGGCCGGCGATGAGATGTGAACGTGAACAGGCCCGCGCTGGTGAGAGCTATGAATGAGCAGTGGCCGAGGACGGGAGAAGGGACGGGGCGGGGGGGGAGGCCAGCGGGCGGGGAGGCCTCTGGGGCTTTGAGCTGGGGCCCGGGGGACAGGGGGAGCCAGCGGGGTGCGTGCAGCCCCCCGACTCTCCCCCGCCGCCAGGCCATGAGGAAAGAGTTCCCATCTTCCCTCCACTCCCACGCTCTCTGCAGAGGATGTGCCTGTTCGCGTGAGTGGCATGTCCCCCGTGGAAACAGGTCATAGCACACGGCTCTCCCACGCCCCGTGTCTGGGTGACCCAAGGCCCATGTGCAGTGGGCACTGTCGATCTCCTTCAGAGCTAAAAACACAGGCTGTGTGACTCGCCCGGAGTTTAACGAGACAGTCTTATTTTTCAAGAAAGTTTAAAAAAATTTAAAAAATTCAAATTATGGTAACGATGCACAGAACTCGGCACTTAACCATCTCTAAGCGTATGGCTCAGCGGCACTAAATACATTCACTTTGTTGTGTGGCCATCGCTGCCACCATCTCCGGGACTTTCTCATCGTCCCAACCGACACTCTGTCCCCACGAAACACTCGCCATCCCCTCCCCCAGGCCCGGCCCCACGGCCGACTTCCTGTCTCTGCGACTGACTCCTCTGGGGACCTCCCGCGAGGGGCACCACACACTGCTCTTTCCCTTTTGCTCCAAATTTGCACTCCTGGCGCCTGTCCCTCTGACCCCTCCGACCCCAGCCCTGACCCCAGGGGCATGGTGAGAACTGAGGAGACCCCCAGCCCAGGGCAGGGCTGGCAGCCACTCCTGCAGGTCAGCTCCCCTTCCCACTGCAGCTGCAGGAAGCAGCTGGTCTTGGAAGCTGCGCCTTCCTAAGGGGCTTTCCCTGGAGACGGGCTTCACCGTCTCAGCAAAGCCGGGGAGGGACGCACCGGAACCCACGCCCAGACCTGCTGGCCGGGCCTCCCCAGTCGCCGAGTGCCAGGTAGCTGGGGTCACTCAACCGATCCCCTGTGTCGGGCAGCTGCCCGCCAGACAGCAGTCCACGCCTCGTGCCAAAACCCGCACCTGCACCTCGGTGACGAACGAGGAAGAAGGCGGCTGTTTAGGGTGACCTGACCCAGCAGCGACCTCGGGCGAGCACGCGGCTGAGCAGAGGTCACAGCAAGAGCACCTCGCCGGGGTGGACCAGCTCCGTGCTGCCGGACCCCAGAATTCTGGAGCTTGTGCCAGGGCACTGGCAGTCGGGGTGTGGCCACGGGCAGGGACGGGGCTGGCCCTAGGTGAGGCCGTGCCAGACACGGGAGTGGGGACCGTCGCCCCTGACCCCACGGTGGTGCTGCTGGGGCTGGACTGCACCTTAATGGCCATGACACGTGTGCCTGCACCGGGCCCCCAGGCTGAGTCACCCTGCACTCAGTGACCAACAGGTCCTGGCCCCGCCTCCCAGCAGGATAAGGTCCCAGAGCTCTCCGGGGCCCAGAGCCAGGTAGCCGGGCGCCCCGCCAGCCCGCAGGGCCACGTTCTCTGCCCTGGGAGGAGGACGCACAGTGTCCGAGAGCCACAGACCCGGAGCCAGACATGGGCTGGGGTCCTGCCCCATCTCCCCACTCAAGGTCATTACACTCGCCCAGCCTCAACGTGCAGAGGGCCACTCCGGCCACCTCCCCCATGGGA
>NW_011889282.1:42757-46911 GCF_000151845.1 Pteropus vampyrus | reverse complement strand
TAAATACATTCACTTTGTTGTGTGGCCATCGCTGCCACCATCTCCGGGACTTTCTCATCGTCCCAACCGACACTCTGTCCCCACGAAACACTCGCGGCCCCTCCCCCAGCCCCGGCCCCACGGCCTACTTCCTGTCTCTGCGACTGACTCCTCTGGGGACCTCCCGCGAGTGGCACCACACACTGCTCTTTCCCTTTTGCTCCAAATTTGCACTCCTGGCGCCTGTCCCTCTGACCCCTCCGACCCCAGCCCTGACCCCAGGGGCGTGGTGAGAACTGAGGGGACCCCCAGCCCAGGGCAGGGCTGGCAGCCAGTCCTGCAGGTCGGCTCCCCTTCCCACTGCAGCTGAAGGAGGCAGCTGGTCTCGGAAGCTGTGCCTTCCTAAGGGGCTTTCCCCGGAGACGGGCTTCACCGTCTCAGCAAAGCCTGGGAGGGACGCACCGGAACCCACGCCCAGACCTGCTGGCCGGGACTCTCCAGTTCCGAGTGCCAGGTAGCTGGGGTCACTCAACCGGTCCCCTGTGTCGGGCAGCTGCCCGCCAGACAGCAGTCCACGCCTCGTGCCAAAACCCGCACCTGCACCTCGGTGACGAACGAGGAAGAAGGCGGCTGTTTAGGGTGACCTGACCCAGCAGCGACCTCGGGCGAGCACGCGGCTGAGCAGAGGTCACAGCAAGAGCACCTCGCCGGGGTGGACCAGCTCCGTGCTGCCGGACCCCAGAATTCTGGAGCTTGTGCCAGGGCACTGGCAGTCGGGGTGTGGCCGCGGGCGGGGACGGGGCTGGCCCTAGGTAAGGCCGTGCCAGACACGGGAGTGGGGACCGTCGCCCCTGACCCCACGGTGGTGCTGCTGGGGCTGGACTGCACCTTAAGGGCCATGACACGTGTGCCTGCACCGGGCCCCCAGGCTGAGTCACCCTGCACTCAGTGACCAACAGGTCCTGGCCCCGCCTCCCAGCAGGAAGAGGCCCCAGAGCTCTCTGGGGCCCAGAGCCAGGTAGCCGGGCGCCCCGCCAGCCCGCAGGGCCACGTTCTCTGCCCTGGGAGGAGGACGCACAGTGTCCGAGAGCCACAGACCCGGAGCCAGACATGGGCTGGGGTCCTGCCCCATCTCCCCACTCAAGGTCATTACACTCGCCCAGCCTCAACGTGCAGAGGGCCACTCCGGCCACCTCCCCCATGGGACTGGCGAGGGCACGAGGAAGTCCTGGCACACAGCAGGCACCCCGCAAAGGGAGAGGGGTATTGGCCTTACTCCCGCACCGTGCATGCGGGGGGCTAGCCGCTGAGATGGTAGCGGCTCCGGAGTCCCGCGTGGCCGTGCCTCCCTATACCTACGCCGTCCGGTGTAAGTGACTGAGTCTCAGGCCGGAAAACTGTCCCCACTGGCAGGAAAGCACGGGTCCGTCAGGCTGTCCCAGACACGCCCTCCCCCACACGGCCCTCGGAGGCCCCGGGAGCCATCCCCCAAGCGCCCCCTATGGACCGAACGTTTGCGTCTCCCTCAACTCTTACGGCGAAGCTCCAAGCTCCAGTGTGAGGGCGTGAGGCGGCAGGGCCTTTGGGAGGTGCCGAGGGGTAGATGCGGTCATGGAGGACACGGATGCCACCCTGCACGACGAGGCCGGGAACGGCTGTCTGCTGGATCCACCTGCCCATTTGTCACCCTCCTTCCCACGCCTGAAACTCAACCTTCCGCTGGGAGCCAGCCCACCCCCACTCTCGGTCCTTGTGGCCAAGGGGGCTGACCTAGCCCAGCGCCTCTGGGAGGGCACGTGACCCAGCCTGGCCAGGCAGCACCTTCCATCAGTCTAGCTGGTCATTGGCTCAGGGACGGACATGCAGCCCACGGCAGACCAGTGAGTGGCCCTCTTCCCACTTGGGGCTCCTCAGTCGACAGGACGCAGGCCTGGAGCTGATGGATGCCTGTCTTCACCACCTTGATTTCAAGTGGGGAGAAACCACTTGAAATCAAAGCCGACACAGAGAAAACCAGCGATGACAGAGGGCGTGAGATCCTGGGGACGTCACCGAGCAGCTGGATCCAGCCGGACCTGCAGCCAAACGTGTTTGGGAGTTTCGGTTGCTCAAATCAATAAATTTCCCAGTTTGAAATGAGTTCTGTTGTACAGAAAGTTCTGGAAGAACAGTTGGGGAGCACGGAGGAGATGGGGCACCCTTGCTTCGCTTCTGTCCTTAACCAACTCTGTGACGCTGAAACGCCCTGCTCCCCTCACCTCCTCCAGGAAGCCCGCCGGGGTCCTCTAGTCAGTTATGACCTCCACCTTCTAGAGAGTCTCCGTCTGCTTAGTCAGCACCTCTGCTTAAGCCCCAAGTTTCCGGCTGGCCCTCGGGGCTGGGCGCTGGGACCACCTTGGAGACATATGGCACGGGACACTGCAACTCTCGGGTCCAAGCTCTGGGTTCGAGTCCCAGCCCCACTGAGAATTGTGAGAGCCTGGGTGAGCCACGTGGTCCTTCTGAGCCTCAGCTTCCCCGTCTACAGAATGAGAATGCTGACGGAACCGGCCTCCAGTGCCAGCAGCTGGGTGGAACAAGGCATCCAGCACACGCTGCCCACCAGCGAGGAGCCACGCCGTCCGTGACCGTGACACTGACTCTCACGGCAGACCCACGTTGGGGCCGATCAGCCGTGAACCTAGTGCCCGGTGAATGCCGCTGCTCGACACTGCACGGGCTCTCCCTGCTCTGTTCCCTTGTGGGCATCGCACCCACTGGAGGGTCTCTGCTAGGCCCCCCTTCCTCCTACCTCTGGCCCTCTTGGCAGGTGACCCACCAGTGACCTTTGAGATGAGCATCCAGCAAGGACAGGCGTCTGCCCGTCCTCACATTCCACCACATGGCCTCGCCACCTCCACCCGTGGTCACCTGGACCCTCCAGTCCCCGATCCCCTTGCCATCACCATCTCCGGTCTCAGCCTGTCCCACAGCCCTTCAAGTCCAGGGTCCACAGGCCCAAGGCCCCGTAATGAAACCCTCACCAATGCCGCTCCCGTCGGCCTCTCCTGCCTCCTTTGCTGCCGAACCCCTCGGATGTGCTGTTTCTGCCTCCTCATCCTGTGTCTACCTCTGATCTGTCACGAAATTCACCTGGCTGGGTGAAGGGCATGCCCGGGGTCAAGGCCACATGGCTCTCAGCTCTCCCAGGAAGGTGCAGCCCTTCAAGATGTTCTGCTTCCCTGGGCCAGCTGGCCTGACGTCACAGCCCTGGGAGCTGATCCCCACAACCGCCACCGCTCGAGGCCCTGTCTCCGGATGCTTTGTGTGGATGTCTCAGGTCGAGCTCGTACCAGCGCTGGAGGTCAGTTCTGTCGCAATCCCCGCCCCCAGAAGTCCTCCCCAACCTTCCAGCCGTGGTGGTCCGTCCTTGGCCAGCCCTTTACTCTGCCCCTTACTCCAGGTCGTATGGCCATGTTCACAGCGTGGGCTTTGACGTAGCCCCTTCCTGGGGCACAGCCCGGCTCTGCCGCTAGCTCGCTGTGTGTCTATAAGCAAGTCCCTGTCTCTGCGCCCAGCCTCCTCGTGCAGAGGAAGGAGCTGATCGGAACGTCAAAACCACACTGAGCGCTGAGTGGGTTCGTGCACGTGCACTCCTGGAGACGGTGCCTGGCATGTATGACGGGCCGAGACCGTGAGCGTCTCCCCAGCACCGTCGCTGCCAGGCTCGTAGGTCTGAGGTCCGTCCCCACGCCCAGGGCTGGCTGCCCTCCCTCTGCTCTCTTGCTTCGTTCGGCCAGGCTGAGCGCAGAGACGGTCACTTACTAAGTGCTCAGTGGACACCTGTCGATTCACTCCCAGGCTGGGTCAGCAGTTCAGATAAACACAGAATGACCACGTGACGCAGCAAGTCCACTCTCGAGCACATGTCCCCCCAGAACACCGAAAGCCGGGGCTCAAACTCGTGTCTGTACACGCACGTCACAGCAGCAGAATTCGCAACCTCCAGAAGCTAGAAACAACCCAAGTGTCCATCCGCCGACGAGCGGATCAACAGCGTGTGGTCTGTCCACACAGGGGAATGCTGTTTGGCCAAAGAAGGAACGCGGCACCGACACCACATGGACGGAGCCTGAAGACACGATGGCCAGCGAGAGGAACCGGACACAGGCCACACGGCGCGGAGTCCGCGCACA
>NW_011889282.1:41295-41964 GCF_000151845.1 Pteropus vampyrus | reverse complement strand
CCCCAGCACCGTCGCTGCCAGGCTCGTAGGTCTGAGGTCCGTCCCCACGCCCAGGGCTGGCTGCCCTCCCTCTGCTCTCTTGCTTCGGCCAGGCTGAGCGCCGAGATGGTCATTTACTAAGTGCTCAGTGGACACCTGTCGATTCACTCCCAGGCTGGGTCAGCAGTTCAGATAAAGAGAGAATGACCACGTGACGCAGCAAGTCCACTCTCGAGCACATGTCCCCCCAGAACACCGAAAGCCGGGGCTCAAACTCGTGTCTGTACACGCATGTCACAGCAGCAGAATTCGCAACCACCAGAAGCTAGAAACAACCCAAGTGTCCATCCGCTGACGAGCGGATCAACAGCGTGTGGTCTGTCCACACAGGGGAATGCTGTTTGGCCAAAGAAGGAACGCGGCACCGACACCACATGGACGGAGCCTGAAGACACGACGGCCAGCGAGAGGAACCGGACACAGGCCACACGGCGCGGAGTCCGCGCACAGGACGTGTCTGAAACACGCAAACCTGTCGAGACAGAAGGCGCATGAGCAGCTGCCCGAGGCCGAGGGGAGTGGTGCGGGGGCCACAGGGTGACGGCCAATGGGGACGGGGCTTCTTTTCGGAGTGACGAACACGTTCTGGAACCAGCGGTGGTGGCTGTGCAACCTGTGAACGCGCTAAAT
>NW_011889282.1:36127-40425 GCF_000151845.1 Pteropus vampyrus | reverse complement strand
CCACTGTGGGCGCAAGCGACGGTGTCCCGGGGAAGGAAGGGACATGCAGAGGGACAGAGACGAGATCGGCCTGGGTCAGCAGGGAGGCCGGGAGACTTAGGGTCCCGCAGGCGGCAGTAAGGACCGGATTATACGGAAGTGTGACGACGGGAAATCATCCCCGAAGCCCTGAATGAACGAAGACTTCGGGAGCTGGAGAGGAATCCAGGGGCCGGATGCGGGAGTGACTTCTTATCCTATCGCGAGCCTGGGCTCAGGGGCGGGAGTGTGACATGTTAGAGCACTGTGCCGGGGCCACGCGGGAGCTCTGTGGCTCAGCCGGCCTTTCTGACCACTCTGTGCCTCGAGCTCCTCATGTGAGAAATGTGGGCAATGGCAGAGCCCACGTCGCAGGCTTCCGGTGAGGCTGACCCGAGTCCGTGGGCACAGAACGCTCCGCGAGGTGGGGCTTCGTCGCGGTGAGGAGGGCGCTGGGGGAGGATGTCCAGTCTGATGTCCTGGCTTGGGAGATCGCCAGAAACTCGCCATTTGTCAGGAGCCAGGCCGCTGGGCACGGGCCTGTCCTGGCCTGCTTGGGCCCGGGGAGCGGCTCCTGGTTCCAGCAGCCTGTAGTGAGGGCAGCTGTCTTCTGGTTAGCTCGTCGGTGGGTCATCTTCCCACGCGCCTTCTCTCACCCCCAACCCCACCTCTCCAGGCCAGTGCTGGGCGCTGGGGACCCCCCGGTGAGCAGAGCCAAGCGGGGTCTTCCTCCTGGGGCTCACGTCTGACCTCCTGGTGGCAGGTTCCGAGGGGGAGAGGTTCCGGGTGGTGAGACCCTGCCTTGGGGGAGGGGGCCTGGCCTGGTCGGGAAGGCTCTACGTTCCTCCCGCGAGCTACCGGAGGCCGCGGCAAGAGCAACGGCCCCTCTGGCACATACTGCCTAGTGCATGCCTGGTGTTCTGGTGTTTTCCATATGCCTTACACATCTAAACTCTGGAGACGCTGAGAGGTGGCGGCTAGTCCTATTCCCACTTTGCAGATGAGGAAATCTAGGCACGGAGGGGTTGTGTAACTCACCCGAGGCCACACGGCATGTCGGTAGACCAGCTGCATGTGGACCCAGGCGGGCCGCCTCCAGGGACTGCCCGGAAGCCCTGCTCTCTGCTCTAACCGATCCGGTCTCTGCCCTCACTCCCTTCTCCAGCAATGTCCCCACCTGCTGATTGGCAGGCCTCGGACGTCCCCGCTGAAACACCCGCGGGAGCTTGCCTCCAGCGACGGCGAGGCCCCGCCCCTCGGCTCGGCATCCAAGGTCCTCCCCGACCCAGAGGCTCCACGCGCTTCACCCTGGGCCTCCTGGCATGTCCCACGCATTCCTGCCCCGAGACTTGGCACTGTCCTGTGTCTGTGCCACCTCCATCATTTAGCAGGTGCCTGTCATGCTGGCCCCTTATCTCATGGAGCTTTTAGGAACGATTTCCCCGTGGCGGGACCACTGAGGGTGAGTTGGGTTACCCCAGTGGAGGGCGGAGAGGGGGAGAGAGAGAGCACTGTGGGCAAGTGCCCGGGGGGTGGTAGGAGGTGGGGCACATTGGGGAGACCATGGAGAGAGGGCCACGGTTAAGGCCCATGTGTCTCCTCCCAGGCTGGGTCTGTGCCACCTCCCCCACCTGTCCAGTCCAGATAACCAGTTCCTCCCTCTGTCCACAGCCCCAAGTCCCAACAAAGGTCTACGGGCCTCCTTCCCTCACCCAGCTTTGTCTCTGGAGGGCAGGGATGGCCTCTGCTCCTCTCCATGACACCCAGCCCCACCCACAGAGGACTGAGCACAAAGGAGGTGCACCGAAAAGCTTGTTAAATGAAACGGAAGATTCCGGATAAAGGGAAGTGGAAAATTTGCCGGCGGGTGCTTGGTCTCATGGCACCAAAGCAAGGAGGCCGCTCTCAGAACTGCACAGCGTCAGACAGTACCGTGGCCTTCCATGTCTCCTTCCCCACCCCCCTCATTTCAACTCTACTTATTGTTGGCGCGCACACACACCCTAATTCCCAGGACTGACAAACTCCATCAATTAAAAGAGCCTACAGGACATTTAGCACAAGGCCTTCCTTCAGTTCATTTGCCAACCTAACCGCGTGTGTCATGAAACTCCCCACAAAAGGGCACTGGAGACAGAGACAAATCAATGCTAACGAGAGCCTGCCGAGCACGCTGGGAGGTGGGCGAGTGGGAGGAAGGGGGGAAGGGTGGGAGGGATGTGGCTCCTTTCAGGGTGAGCACAGGTGCCTCAGAGGCACTTGAACCTGAAGCTTCTGGTGTGGGCATCTCAGCTCCCCGTGGCCCCTGCAGACCTCTCCCTGTGTGGACTGGGGCTGGGTCTACAGCATCCTTCTGGGCTGAAGAAGACAGTTACGCGATTATGTCTCGATGAGACCTACTCGGGGCTCCTGCTGGACCCAAGCTTTGGAGTCAGCCCAGATTCAGATGCCAGTGGGGCCCTGGTGAACTAACCGATCTCTTAGCTTTATCATCTGCAAAATGGGTACGAAACTCCTCGTACTCACGATTGTCCATCACTAAACACATGTTTCGGGGCCTCTGTTATGCAGCAGGCCCTATTTTGAGCACAGAACACACAGTAGGAACCAGATCAGCAAAATCTCCAGCGTGTTGGAGCAGGCACTCTCGTGAGGGGGATGAGCATCAGCCAACCACCTGACATGTGAGACGATTCTGAGGGTGAAGGAAGCATCCAGCATGAGTGCAGAGAGGGGGTGCCTGAAGAGACTTCTCTGAGAAGGTGACGTGAGCCAAGGCCTCAGCAATGCAGTAAAGACAGGCTCAGAGCACAAGTCATCACAGATGCTTCACACCTCTTCACGGAAGAGATTTCTCCACTCAGCAGACAAACGCACTCACTGGACAGTAAGCTGCTGTGTCCAGGAAGGCCAAAGGCCCAGGACACAGGGATGCGAGGGACAGGGAAGCGGGGAGGAGCGCCGAGGTCTCACACCAGGCTCCATCTCCCAGCTCCCAAGGCCAGCCCTGGAGAGATTCAGCACCACGGAGAGTCCCAGCACCACAGGGGCTTCAGCACCACGGACAGACCCGGTGCTGCGGAGATTCAGCACCCTGGAGAGGTCCAGCTGCACCCACCCTGCTGGTCCCAGCCACTGACCTGCCAGCCGCACACACAGCTGACATTCCAGGTCCTCTGTGGACCAGCCCTGGGCACCGCGAGCCCCGGTCACCCCGAGCTCTGGTCACCCCGACCACTCCCCAAACCCACCTGGAACATTCCCGACCCCACGAGCTTCCCATGAGGCTTCCCTCCCCAGTTCGGCCTATAGAAACCCCACTGACTCATCAGAGCGTGTGCCAACACCATCTCTTTCACGGAGCCCCTTTTTCTAGTTTATCTGGGGCCCTCGCCATGCTCCACTCTCTGCTCCCCTCCCGGGCTGTGTGTTCCCCACGGAAATGAGTCTGATTCATGTCCTTTCTCCCCACAGCTCACCCCAGCCCCGTTAGAAATGAACGTATGAAGTTGCACAAGTGACTTGTACAATTGCTACCCATTGTTGAGAGCTCATCCTGCCAGGGACCGTGCTACATGTAGCTTCACATACATTTTTATTTACAATTTAAGAAACTGAGACCAAGAGACGAAAGGTTTTTCTCAAGTTCACACAGCTAAGAAGTGGCAGAGCCTGGATTCAAACCCAGATCACACTGCACAGCCTGTGCCCTTGGATGGAGGTTCCTGGCCATCTCTGTCCGACCCAGTGCACTGCCATCTGCCAGTCCCACTGAGGCTCGAGCGCAGCAGACATGGTCCCCTGAAGTGATTCTGAATCTTTTTTTAGCCTAAAATTGAAATCACTGATGCTTCAAATTAGAACCCCAAAATGAACGAGCCAAGACTTCAGATCTGGAAGAGCTAGGCCGCCCGCGTCCACCTTCTCAGCAGGAACACCTGTTCCCAGTCAATGTGGAGGACAAAGCGAACCATTCCGTAGGCTCCGGGCGGGGGGAGGGGTGTGGAGAGGCTGTGGCTATGTGCAGGAAAGGGTGCCAGCCTTCCGGCTTTCTGGGGGCTCCCCCAGAAGAGTAGCCTCTTTAGAGCCTTGGAGAACAAAGACCCCAGGGCTATGAGCCTCGGAGGCCTGGGACTGTGATGCCAGCCATTTGCCTCAAACGCTGGCATCATCTGAAGGCAAATGACAAAAGCAGCTGAGCCCCTCTGTGCTGACTTTTATTTGCTACTAAAGAAATGTTTTTCGACTATCACTGAGAATTTGGCTGGAAGCTTTCACCC
>NW_011889282.1:22666-36077 GCF_000151845.1 Pteropus vampyrus | reverse complement strand
CACTCACTGGACAGTAAGCTGCTGTGTCCAGGAAGGCCAAAGGCCCAGGACACAGGGATGCGAGGGACAGGGAAGCGGGGAGGAGCGCCGAGGTCTCACACCAGGCTCCATCTCCCAGCTCCCAAGGCCAGCCCTGGAGAGATTCAGCACCACGGAGAGTCCCAGCACCACAGGGGCTTCAGCACCACGGACAGACCCGGTGCTGCGGAGATTCAGCACCCTGGAGAGGTCCAGCTGCACCCACCCTGCTGGTCCCAGCCACTGACCTGCCAGCCGCACACACAGCTGACATTCCAGGTCCTCTGTGGACCAGCCCTGGGCACCGCGAGCCCCGGTCACCCCGAGCTCTGGTCACCCCGACCACTCCCCAAACCCACCTGGAACATTCCCGACCCCACGAGCTTCCCATGAGGCTTCCCTCCCCAGTTCGGCCTATAGAAACCCCACTGACTCATCAGAGCGTGTGCCAACACCATCTCTTTCACGGAGCCCCTTTTTCTAGTTTATCTGGGGCCCTCGCCATGCTCCACTCTCTGCTCCCCTCCCGGGCTGTGTGTTCCCCACGGAAATGAGTCTGATTCATGTCCTTTCTCCCCACAGCTCACCCCAGCCCCGTTAGAAATGAACGTATGAAGTTGCACAAGTGACTTGTACAATTGCTACCCATTGTTGAGAGCTCATCCTGCCAGGGACCGTGCTACATGTAGCTTCACATACATTTTTATTTACAATTTAAGAAACTGAGACCAAGAGACGAAAGGTTTTTCTCAAGTTCACACAGCTAAGAAGTGGCAGAGCCTGGATTCAAACCCAGATCACACTGCACAGCCTGTGCCCTTGGATGGAGGTTCCTGGCCATCTCTGTCCGACCCAGTGCACTGCCATCTGCCAGTCCCACTGAGGCTCGAGCGCAGCAGACATGGTCCCCTGAAGTGATTCTGAATCTTTTTTTAGCCTAAAATTGAAATCACTGATGCTTCAAATTAGAACCCCAAAATGAACGAGCCAAGACTTCAGATCTGGAAGAGCTAGGCCGCCCGCGTCCACCTTCTCAGCAGGAACACCTGTTCCCAGTCAATGTGGAGGACAAAGCGAACCATTCCGTAGGCTCCGGGCGGGGGGAGGGGTGTGGAGAGGCTGTGGCTATGTGCAGGAAAGGGTGCCAGCCTTCCGGCTTTCTGGGGGCTCCCCCAGAAGAGTAGCCTCTTTAGAGCCTTGGAGAACAAAGACCCCAGGGCTATGAGCCTCGGAGGCCTGGGACTGTGATGCCAGCCATTTGCCTCAAACGCTGGCATCATCTGAAGGCAAATGACAAAAGCAGCTGAGCCCCTCTGTGCTGACTTTTATTTGCTACTAAAGAAATGTTTTTCGACTATCACTGAGAATTTGGCTGGAAGCTTTCACCCCGGCAAAGTCTGGGCAGGGGGACAGAGAGGCAGGTCAAGATGGTCCTCCTGTGCTGACCCAGGTGCAGGCAGCCCGGTAGAGGAGCTGCAGTGGGAAGCTGACCGGGGGGTCCAGGCCTTTTCCAAAACCAGCAAAGTGAGAAGCCATAGAGCTTCAGGAAGGAAAGCAGCTCACCCTCGGAGGGCCCAGGAGAGCCCTCGGCCTGCTTGTCTTTGGTGTGAAACCAGCGAAACTTGATGACCGAAGTATCAGTGTCACTCAAGGCTGAGAACTGTCTGGTCATCTTAGCTTCCAGCTAACAGAGCTGGAATCTGGTCTTTAGCTTAGTTAGTTAAATCCATATTAAACATGATATAAATAAGCTATTAACATTTTTGCGGGGGAGGGGGTTGGTAGAGTCCCTAGACCGGCCCTGTGAGCCAGCGGGACACGTGAGGAACCCTTTGACGATATTCTGAGAGGCAAGATAAAGAAACGTGAGACTGTGGTGTGGCCGCCAGTCAACTGGACCGAAAGGAGCCGGCACAGCAGAAACCACAGGAGGGCTCTGGCCTCAGCCCTGGGATCTGTTGCCAGAGGACGAAATGAGAATCACGAGTAGAATTTCCAAGATTACCTAAAAGCTAGACTCATGCCAAAACAGAATTGAGCAAGGCGGTGAGTGCCCTGGGAGCAGAGGTTCAAGCCAGGTCCAGAGGCAGCCTGCCAGGGACATTTGGGCTTGGGGGTGGGGCAGGCAGGTGCCTGTAGGAGCCGACATCCCTTCCCTGAGAGAGGCATCAGGAAACCCTTCCACTCCTGGATGGGAGTGCCGGGCTGTATGTGCTTGGCACATGGCGGGTGTGCTCTGTAGCTGCTCCATGCTTGAAATGACAGTGGTTACAATCATCTGACGTTATTATAACTTATTATGACATTATTAGTATTTGTTCAACTGAAGGCCATCGGTTTCCTCTTCTGAGTCAGGCATCATTCACGATGATGCGAAACGAGAGGATGGTCGACCGCACACGCTGGCGGAGCGCCCGCTCTGTGCCCAGCCCGCTGGCCCTCCCTCCGCCGTCCCTTAAATGAAGACCGGCGCTAGCAGCAGCCCGTGTGCCCAGAGCTCGGGTGGTACGTGCTTGGTTCATCTCGGGTGGCTTAATTTTCACGGCCACCCATTTTGCTGACGGGGACACCGAGACCCAGGAGGCACGTGCCGATTAATGAGATGCATAAGGACAATCAGGGACAACCTGGATTAAATATCCTCCGGGTGATATCTAATTTCGAAGCTGGGGGAGTTTGAAAGTCATGGTTTAGGTGAACGCGCGCTGGAGCCTGCGTCCGTTTTCCCAGTCCCGTTCTCGAGTAGCAGCCTAGGAAACATTTTATCAGTTACTCAAATGGCCTCTGGGGACAACACCAGGGCGTCCCACTTACCATCCTCACTTCAGTGCAAACCGAGATTACAAAACAGTTCCGGGCCATCTCTGGGGCAAGTATTTAATACGAGGAAGAAGTAATTAGCGAACTCAAGCATCAGTTTTCAAGGATGAAGGATACCGCTGCCCGTGTTAATTACGAAGGAAAAATCTATTTAGGGAAATTAACACGAAAACGAGATTGGCCACTTCAGGGTGGAAAAAAAAAACAATCACAGAACCACGGGAGCCTCCAGCACCACATCAGGTTGGTGAGCGATGGCCCCAGGACGGTAATCGACGCCCAGGGAGCATTCTGGAAGCAAAGCGCGTCACGTCACCCTGGCCGTGGAGACAGAGACATCGCTCACCTGAGAGAGACACCTGTCTTCTCAGGAATCGTTTTCTACTTATGAAATTAATACCTGCCAAAAAAATGCAGTCAGTGCTGTCATTCGAGAAAACTCGAGAAACAGAGAAAAGTCTGAAGAAAGAGAAAATAATCCCACACGATCCCATCACCTAGGGGTTAATATTTTCCTTCTTTTGTTTTTTTCCTGCCTATTTTGTGGGGAGGTGGCATAATTTCGATAATGCGTAGATCATGTGATTCTGCCCTTTTCACCTACAATAAGGTAACCATTTTCCCTTCGCGTTAACAACTTGCAAGCGTAACTTTTAACGCGTTCTTACGAATCCACGACGGATGCGCGGTTGTCCCTTAACCGCTCCCCCACTGCCCCTCCGACATTTGGGCCACCCTGCGATCTCTGCGTGGTTTTCAGCTCACTCCCTTGGGGTGGGGCCCAAGCTGTAACATTCCTGGTTCTGCTTTACGGCTCCTGCCACGTAGCGTCACCTCGACGTCTAAGAAGTTTACGCCAATCGATTCCTCCACCCAGCAGCTCACGAGTGCTGTCGCTAGTGACGGCTGCAGGAATAATTTTAACAAAGGCGTTTTTCTAATTTGAAAATCAATGTCGGCGCCTCGTTGTTTGTTTTCATTCTTACCCTTTGCCCATTTACACAGCAGACCCGTCAGAGTGTCTCTCACGAACCTCTGAGCCAGGGCTTCGCCGAGTGAGACGGCCCGGGTCGGAGCCCCAGCTTCTCCGCCCACCTGCAGCTCAACCACGGGCGTCGACCTGCCCGGGCCTCCGTCTCCTCATCCGTACAACGGGGGTGCCGACGGATGCCGTTTTGCAGACTTCTCGAGGGTCGGGTGGCGCAGTGCTGTGCCTGGCAGACACACCTTGACTACCGTAAATAAGGACAGGTCGTGTCCGTCTCCCGTTGCCGTCTGCCCTTCCGGTGTTTACCGTTTAGTTGTACAAGGAGTGATTCTTGAGATAAGGGGTGCTTTAGTTTACGAAAGTAACGCAAGAAACGGGCCTGAGGTTTGCGGAGGGGCGGCCCGTGGCGGAGAGTCAGCCCAGGAGATTCGCACGGCATCCGCTACCGTGCGTTAGCTAGAATGCCAACCACGGGGCTCGAAAGCCAGCAGGATCGGGCCACCAGGCGGCGTCTGGCCTGCACGCCGGAGCCCCGCCGGTGTCGTGAGGCTGATACCCAAGCTGCCGCCTCGGGGTTCCGGTCCCAGAGGGGCGGGCCAGCCACCAGGTCTGTTTGCCAGAGGTCTGTGGGTGGCTGATGCCCAGCCACGTTTCACTGGAAGAGGCCGATGTCCCGAAGGACGTCAAAATGACATCCCAACCTCCACGTCTTCCTAACTGCTCGATGCCAAACTGTCATCCATGAGCCATCTGTGTCCTCCTTTTCACACATCGTAAGTGACCTTTCCTGCCCCTCTTGTGGGGTGAGCAGACTTAACCAGGACGGTCTCAAGAAACAGCAGCCGTCTCGCCAGCGGACCCCTAACCATCAGCGCCACCCTGAAGCGGGTTTCCTGCTGGACTCGAGAGGGGCGTGGCCTGCACCCTTCCTTGCCGGCGGAGTCCCGTCCTCACACCTGGTCTGCGTGGAGAGAAAAACTTGCCCCGTTTCCCTGCCTGCTTCTTTCTGTCCCTGGCTGTCACTGTCCCCCACACCTGTCTCTCTGCAAGTCTGGCTCTCTCCTGAACGTGCTCACAGGGCCACTGAGTCGCCACCACCCTGCCCAGTCCTAGAGCTCTCTGGGTGAGCTCCGGTGTCGTCAGCCCTCGGGGGGGTGGTTCTGGCTGATCTGAAAACGGTGAACCCTCGTCATCTGCAGAGCCACCATGCTCAAGTGGCCCCTCCATGGGGCACCTACTTCTCCTCCACCTCTGAGATGAGTTTCTCATGACAACCCAAGAGGTGCACTAAGACCGCCTTTGTCACAAGTCCCAATTCAAAGACGGCCTCTTACGTGAAACTTCAAAGCTACTGCTTGTTTGTGGGCAGGGCGGGGGAGTGGTCAGCAAAGGAAAAATATCGACTGAGAAGGAACTAACTTCTCCCAGACGCCAGGGCAGGAGAGATAAGCTCCAGAAGGTCGGCAGCCAGGAAAAGCACGTATGACAGGAACCGGGCATGATGGGAACCGACGCCAGCCAGGAGACAAGGCCGGGACGTTCTGACAAAGTCCCGGAAAGAGGAACGAGGCTCTGTAGATGCTAAAGATTTCGAAGGGCAAACATTCTCGTAAAAAGGGGCCCCCTGACCCCAAAGTTTAAGCTGCAGAAAGCATTTTTAGAGAGAAAATAAAGCTCTGACACGCTTTGAGCTCCCTTCCAGTAGCAGAGAGAAAAGGAGGCTGGACGGGGGCAGACGGTGGGGACGAGGACCGTTTGCCCACACTTGGGGCGCCCTCCTGCACAGGACCCCGCACTCCGTCCAAAGCTCAGAGGCCCATCAACTCCAGGGATGGCTCCTACTCAACACGAAGACTCGCCCGAGACACACGAGTTTGTTTAAAACGATCCCTACGAGGTTGACGCTGTTCCCTAAAAAACGTTAAAAAATTGTCCATTGGAAAAAGCATGCGAACTATAAGCTATAAATGGCATTTAACACCTCAATGTGAAATCTGGAGCGAGGACACAACTCGATGGAGAAGCTCGGTCTTCGTAATCCAGGCACCCGAAGAATTTCTGAGCCCCACAAGGCAGCCTTGGAAGTGAACCAGGAGGAGCCGAGCTCCAAGGGTCCAGCTTCTGCCCCACACTGGCGGGGGGCCCGCGGGAGGCAGCCTTGGAGGGCCTGCGGCCCTCCCCGAGGTCCCGTGTGACATCATAACACCAACAGAGCCTCAACGCATCTCGGGGCCAAGCATTCCTGGAGTCCTGGATTTCAGAGGTTACCCAGAATATAAAACCTATCCCCAAATGGCAAATATATTTGCATATCAATGTCATAGGAGATGCTTAGAAGACAGAAGTGCAGGACCTCAGTGCTCCCAGTCTTCAATCCGACTGGGTGGCGTGCCATCCCCGCCTGGCCCAGGCACGCTGGGGACACGCCGGCCAGCCCTGAGCAGTTCTGCTTCCCCGGCAAGGGACGGCCCCGCACACTCCTGGCGGCCCCGCGTTTCTCTTATTGACTCGTTTATCGAGGAGCCCCACCGCGGGGGGCGTGCTGACACCTGCAGCCCTCGCTCGTCATTCCCAGACCAACACGGCTCCCTCAGCCTGTTGCAGTTGCTCGCTCTCTTTCCCTCACACAGACACGCACACACGCACACACACATGCACACACACGCACACGTGCACGCACACACACGCACACACATGCACGCACACATACGCGCGCGCACACACGCACACACACATGCACGCACACACGCACACACACATACGCGCACACACACACGCACACCCATATGCACACACATACGCACACACGCGCACGCACACACGCACACACATACGCACACACGCGCACGCACACACGCACACACACATACGCGCACACACACACGCACACCCATATGCACACACATACGCACACACGCGCACGCACACACGCACACACATACGCACACACATACGCACACATGCGCACGCACACACGCGCACACACACACACGCACACGGGAAGGGGACTTACATCACAACTGCATCCTACAGAAGATGATTCAACCCCATGTCTCTCTCTCTCTCTGCATTTTCATGAGGTTACAAACCACGTTAACCCATGAAGCTATGGTGGGCTCCAGTCCCCGTCATTCTGGGGCCACGTTCCCTAGCTTAGGTGCCCAAGAGTGCAAACGAGCTCGTTCTTTACCAGCCAAGGCTCTGATTGGCCAGTCGTCAAATAAAGCGGGACCCCCACGACATACCTGGGGTGGGCAAAGTGCCCTGTCCCCTGGACCTGGCTCTCTCCTCCTGGACGCCCATCACGCTCACCGTTTCGAGCCACGAGGAAGACCACAGCTCAGAAAGCACCCTTGGGAGCGTAAGCACCACGGAGGGAAATGGCTTCAAGCGGCCATCTCGCCATGGCCCAAGTCTCCTCCTCTACAGAACGGACAAGCGTCTGGCCAGCCCAGCGGTGGGGGGACCGGCGCCGGGTCGGCGGGATGCCGTGCGTCCATCCCCGCCACCTGCACGTGGGCCTCCGGCACAGGAGAGACAGGGTCCAGGGGCGGCAGCGAGGAACGCTCTGCCAGGACACGTGAACGCCGGCGAGGGCTGTTTGAGCTCACCCAGCCTCTTACACGTCATTTTTCCCAGGTACGACACATTCTGAACATTTCCAGAGAGCGGCATGTCGCTTTGCTCGACAAGGCCGAAAGTGACGCGTAAGCCCGCACAGGGCCGGGCGCCAGGGACGCCTCATGCCCAGCAGCCCCAGGTGAGGCTTGAGCCACGCGGCACACGCGTCCGCGGCCTTCTTAGAGTGATGGCAAGTCGCCCTCCTTCACCTACCAGCGAAGGCTGATTTCCGAAGCCCCTGAATTTTCAAAGGTCCCTCCGGTGCCATCCACTGCAGCCGCCCCTCTTGCCCAGGCACCTCGGCCTTTGAAGGGTGCGCCCATCGACAGGCCAGTTAGATCGGCGGGCTCCTAGCCCCTGCGTTCCAGACCTCGTGCGAGCCAGAGCCACGGCCCCGTGCCCTGCGTCCCACGTGGCACAGTGAGACCGGCCGCAGCCGCGTGGCGACCACCCTTTTCTTCTTCCACCTCGAGACCCACGGCCGAGGTCCACGTACCTCTCCACTCCTCAGAGAGCTACAGCCACGGCCTCCGAGACAGCCCAACACACACGTCTGCAGGGAACGGCGTCCACAGCAGGTGGAGAGAAAGAACCAAGCACGCGTCTGCGCAAGCTCCGCGGGCAGCCCCGGCCCGGCCCGCTGGCCATGCGGCCCAGACCGCGGACCCCAACTGTCGGAGAGTCGGCGCTCTCCCGCAGCAGAAAGGTGCAGACCCCTGGGTCCCTACCTCGATCAGGAAGTCGCCCGTCCTCAGTCCGGCTTGCCAGGCCACCCCGCCTTCATCCACGGACTCCAGGTACTGCAGGGCTGGGAACGCGGGCGTCGGCGTGAACTCCTCGATGGGCGTGTCCGCTGGAAGGCAAGGACGCCTCGTTAGGAGCCCGGGGACCCCGGGAGGGGACCTGCGGGGCTCCCGCTGGCAGCGGGCGGGCCTGACACCCGCACCCCAGGTCAGCGCCACCCCGAGCGACGAAGCCCACTGCGTCCGGCGGCCTCCGCGCTGCCACACGGGGCACCGTGGCCTGCTGTGCGTGTCTGTATGTACACGCCTGTCATTTTCTTTAAAAGCATCAGTGACTAAACACTTTCGGTTCTAAAAATGGAAAAAGTTCCCCCAGAACCACACGGAGCTAGAGAAACACCACGCTGAGCCACTTGCCAAGTCTGCATCTACGCAGGCCCACGACCACGGGGATTCGGTCTGGAGCACGGACAGAACGCAGCGCTGACCCCGTGGGTGGCTGCAGATTTGGGATCCGCTTGCGAATTGTGTGTGCGGGGAGCCCGGCTCTCGGTGGCCACTCTGCAGCCAGCGTCCCCGGGAGGGCTGGGCCCCCTCCCCCTGGCTCCTCAGCACGGCGAGCCGGGCTTCCGGGCCCCACACAGCTGCCGAGTGAAACTCTAGGGCAAGGGGTGGACTTTCCTGGGTGCCGTGAGAGGCCGCGGTGGGAGTGGGGTCGGGGGTGGAGATGGCCTTGGCGGGGGAGGGGACGGCATCACACTCAGTCAGGGACACACGCCCGGGGGCACGGCCGTCTTTTCTCTCTCTCTCCGGACAGGCTGCTGCGGGGCAGCCCGAGCCTCGGGCAGGTGGGCTGCCACCCCCCGCACGGGCGCCCGGCCCCCTGCGTAGCACAGAGGCAACGAGCTGTAACTTCCACATGGCTTACCCACACACCCGGTGGACAGATGTCCCTTCTCGTGGGGGAGGCGATGCCATTTTGTTTTCTTTTGGAGGGGAAGGCCCCCAAGTTCTGGGCTGGTGGTGGGTGCAGTGTGTGGGATGCACCCCGACCCCCCACCAGAGGCCACATGACGTGGGTGCTGCTGGCTCGGGCCACGGCAGGAGGGACCATCTTGCCGTGTTTCCTTTGCAAAGTCACCTTAGAGGCAGACGCACGGCTGCCTGCTGCACTTGGAGCAGAAGCCTGCGCCCAGGACAGGGCGGGTTCCAGCCCCCGGAACTCAGGACTGGGCCATTGTGGGTGCCCGAGGGCGGGGGCTCTGAGGGCAGGCACAGTGGGGCCGAACTGAGCCACGGAGCAGATTAGACCCCTGGTTCAAAGAGGGTCGGGGGAGGGAGAGAGAGCGCTCGCTCCGAGCGACATTGTGTATAGAAAATTGAAAATATGCCTAAAGGAAGCCCCAGTGTTTTCTGAGTAAGGCGGCATGCAAAGAACACGGTTGTCTAGCAACCAAGTGCCCCCAGGAAAAGGGCTGCTGCCGGAGCTGGGGAGCGTCTTCCACACAGGCGTGCACACACACACACACACACACACACACACACACACACACACACGCGCACACGCGCACACACACACGCGCGCACACACACACGCGCACACACATGTGCGTGCGGCCGGGCCGGGGGCGGCGGCTCTTACCTTTCGCCCCCCGCAGGACAAACCCGAAGCCCTCATGGTCATTCTTCTGCAGGACCACCGTCTTCTCCTCGATGATGCAGTCACTGCAGAGAGAGTTCCGGGGACAGCGACCATTATTGTGACCCGTCATCATCACCGCGGCGGCTCCTCCGGGGACGCTCATCATCATACCAGTTAATCCCCCGGCTGGCGGGCTCCGGGCAGCGAGGAGGCAGCTGAGCAGCGCAGGGGCAGGGTGCAGGAGGAGCGAGGCGGCGGGGGGGGGCAGGCTGACGGGATGGGCGGGCACGGCACAACGGGGCTCGGAGGGGGGCAGGCAGAGGCAGAGCGGGAGCCAGCTGGGGGAAGGAGTCACACATGGTGGGGAGGCCGGGCGGTGGCTGGGCTGGGCGGCGGGCTCCAGGCACGGGGAAGCAGGGCACGCGGGCGGCCGCGGGAAGGAGCGGGCTGCGCCGGGCGGCTGGGCCGGTGCGCCTTCCAGGAGCGAATGAGATCGGCCCGAGGGGAAATGAGGCAGCAGTTTTTTTGTGTGTGTTCGTGGTTTCCTCCTTCTTCTTCTTCTTCTTCTTCTCGAAGGGGTTTTAGAAAGACCGAACGCTGTCTGCTCCCTGCATGAGCCGGCACCGGGGGACGTGGGGACCCCTCCCTCTCCGTCCGAGGGAACGTGGTGCCCCCACAGTCAGCCGCGTCACCCCGCGCACAGGAGCCGCAGGCTGGTGGAGGGGGCGGCCGGGAGCGTGCCGGGCGCGGGGCGGGGGGGAGGGGGCGGTTCTAGCAGGAGGCAGGTCACTCGGTGACACCCCAGCCACTGGCCACGCGGCCTCCTTCCGGGGATGGTGAGTCGTGGGGACGGGCTTCCCCCCTCGAGAGACGATCTAAAGCCACATTGCCTGCCTCTTGGCACAGGCTTTTTTTTTTTTTTTAAAAGGAAAGAAACCCAAAGGTCCAACTTCGCATCGGCTGCCAGAGCCTGCTGTCATTTACAGGAAGGGCGCCTCGCCACATGGTGTCCACCCCCAGTGGCACCGGGGATTCAGGACAGGGGTGGGCTCCCCAGCAGGCCTGCCGTTAGAGCTTGGCTGAACTGTGGCCATCCTCAACTTTGGGGGGCTGTGTCCCCTAGGATTCTGCTGCTGCCCCGGAACAAGTCAGGAGCTGGAGCTGGAGGCCAGTGGAGGGGGGAGGGTGGAGGCACTGTGGACAGGCTTTCTCCAGGGCCCTAAGGGGCTGGCGTGGGGGGCCTGGGCGCAAGCGGAAGGGACCCTGCCTGGAGGGGCCCCCATGGCAGGGCTGCGTGTGCCCTGAGGAGCCCAGAGGGCTGTCTCGGAGGGAGAGGCCCGGGGTGCAGAGGGCTAAGCAGAAGCAACGTGCTCACGGGCTCCAAGGCCCCACGACTGAAGGTCGGCTTCGCCCAGCACTGGATCTGCCGCCTGTAGGGAGCGCACGGCCCTGGCGTTCAGTCAGTGGGAGCAGCAGGGCCAAGCCAGATTGGGGACCCCAGCGGGAGGAGGGGCAGGGCGCTTGGACAAGGTGGTGGGGAGCTTCCCGCTGGATAGGTGAGGCCGGGGACACCGCTGGAGCACGCCACGTGTCCCGACTCTCTCTCGAGCCCCCTGCATCAGGTGGCCGTGCAGAGGAGCTCGTCAGGGTTGCCCTGCCCTCCAGCACGGCGGGGACACACGCCCTGACATCTGGCAGGCCGTGCAATCCAGGGGGACTGGCGCGGGGCCGTCTGACGACTCGGGAGCGGGGTTCAGTCCCTGGGCACTTGCTCTGCCTCCAACTCTGGGCACAGCAAAGAGCCCCAGCTCGGGAAGCTCAGCCATGCCCGGAGCCCCTTGGCTCAGCCCCTCACAGCCCAATAGACGAAGTCAGGCATCCAGGGCCCGGGGGGCCTGCGGGCAGGGTCACAGCTGGCCTGCCCCATGTTCGGTAAGTGATGGGCTCTCTGAACCTCAGTTTCCCTTCTCATTACAAAGCCGTGAGGTGATAACAAGCCCCAGGCCTCCCGAGGTCCTGGCAAGGTCCGACAGGCTGACACTCAGGATGGCGCGGTGGCTGGGGGAGCCCCAGGGCACCATCCCCTTAACCATCACCAGAAACCGCGGCAGCCTGGCGGTTAGCCAGACCGGAACCACAGCGGGGGGCAGGGGCAGGGCCCGGGAGGGGCACGGCTCTCCACCTTTCTGTCTCCACGGCCTCCCAACCAGAGTGCAGACGGGAGCTGCCCTCCGACCAGCACCCTCTGAACCTCGACAGGGCGGGGGTGCGCCCTGGCCCCACGGCTTGCTCAGTGCCCGGCAGGACCAAACCCCATGACTCGCCCCTATGCCGCCTCCAGCGCAAGGCTCTCTGAGGGCCCGGCCAGCGACCCACAGCCCTTCGCTCCCACACTTCTCTGGGCATGAGCAGCCCCCAAAACCCCGGAGACGTGAAGCCTGCTGGGCGGGGCCTGAGCCTGTTCTCCCTGGGGACACACGTGCCCCCCCCACCCCCAGTCCCCGCCTCTGCTGGCGCCTAGGTGCACCTGCCCTGTGCCCTGGCATGCGGGCCCTGCGGGGGCCAAGTCCGCCTGCAGGACTGAAAGCTGCCCGACACGCCTCGGGCTCCGCGTGCCACACAGACGACCCGCACGTGTCCTGCCAGCTGGCCCCCCACTGCTTGCTAGGGACAGTGCAGCTGGCCTGGCACTCGTTGGCTCTCGCCATGCTGACCGACAGGGGCGGGGCCTTCTGCCCTGGCGGGTGAGGGACAGCGTTGGCATCATACAGAGCTCGGCTCAAATCCCACCTCCGCTCAGATCCCAAGGTCACACTGACCTTCGGAGCCTCGTGGCCCCAGTCTGCAAAATGGGAATAATAGCAAGCATGCCCTGCGGCCTCAGGAGGGGTGAATGAACGACGCCCGCCAGCCCAGGACGCGGCTGCTGGCCTGAGCCGGTCAGTGTCCGCAAGCGCCCACTGCCACCCGGAAGGACGCATCCTGGGCTAAGGACAGGGCCGCTCCTGAGCCCGGCTCAATCTTCAACTGCTCCCAGCCTGTCGAAGAAATTACTGGCTCACGCTCATGCCTGTCACGGTCCTGCCCCTGACCGCGTCCCGTGGCTGCGTACACGCCACAGTGCCCAGCCCCTGCCATGGGGGCCCCGCCGCTCCCTTGCTGCGTCGCCCAGACCCGCACGGCCCGGCACCCACCATCACACCCCGTCTCACCCCGACTCACAGCAGACCTGGTTTGAAGCCCAGCTCGGCCGTTCGCTGGCTTTGCTTCTGAGAGCCTCGGTTTCCCCACCCGCATTGTACATTATTACACCTGCCTCGTAGGGGCTTTGAGGAGCGAGTGGAACAAGACCCCCAAACACCCGCGTGAGGGCAGGGCCCCCAACACAGGGAACTGCCCTCGTTAGCATCCACACGTACCCTCAGCGCCGCACCCCGGAGACGTGGGGTGCTGAGAGGCAGAGCCTGCACCTCACGCATCACCCCAGGCACCACAGGACCCAGTATAGGGCCACACACCCCACGAGGTTTGTGGGGTGGGGCTAAATGTGCACGGACACAGCCGGGAGGCGGGCAGGGA